>NC_068320.1:1662711-1836711 GCF_025860055.1 Xyrauchen texanus
TATATATATATGCTTTATGAAATAGCCATATATTTCTATATATATATATTTGTAAGTGTATAGTCCAGTGACTGTTTCCAGTAACTCAACAAGTTGTCAATATATATATATATAAAGCACATGACTGATATTATTATCTATATGTAAAACATTATGAACATTCAATACCATAATATCAACTTTATATGCATCATTTCAGCTGTGTGGATTTAAAAGTTTTGACATGTCTGGCTAGAACAGTTTCCAAAAGGCACATTGCAGATATATACACATATTAATCTTTATTCAATCTAATGCTCTAGTAAATGCAGCTGAAGTAACTCGTCATGTGTGTAAGAGTGATCAGTGAAGTGTTCATAAATGTGCTATTTTTGGTGCTTCTCTTTCCTGTCTTGAATTACACTCGTGGTTACCCTCCACATGTGCTCATCCTTCACCATAGATCTAGTCAAAGTGCACACTCACACACACGCGCGCACACACTCACACACACGCGCGCACACACTCACACACACACGCGCACACACTCACACACACGCGCGCACACACTCACACACGCGCGCACACACTCACACACACACGCGCGCACACACACGCGCGCACACACTCACACACACGCGCGCACACGCACTCACACGCGCACACACTCACACACACGCGCGCACACGCACTCACGCACACACACGCGCGCACACACACACGCGCACACCCACGCACACATTACTGGAAACACTAAGAGTTGAAATGCAACTAAACAATAATGCTTTCCAACAGGACATTTTGTGACTTACATAATGTTCCTTTTCTGTTGTTATAAAACATATCTGAAATACAAAGGAACATGATGGATCATTTATTGTATCTGTGCGAAATAGCAGTTACAACTAATACAAAGCTGCACATTACTTCAATGATAGCTTCTGAAGAAATTAGACAAACGTACATAAATAAAATTATTCTTTTTAAATAAAGAAAATGTAAGTGTATAGTCCAGTGACTCTTTCCTGTAACTCAACAAACAACATGTGTATTTGTTTCCCAGGGAACACACACTGATGAAATATAAAAGGGTTTGTGTCTCTGGTCGTATCATGCAAGCCTCTCATTCCTCCACAGTCACGAGTCCAAACTGAAGGTGGAGTTTAGAAAGGTGACATCACTTCCAGGTTGCTGGGAAAGGTCGAACGCTGCTTGATCTTGTGCCCCTGGATCCCAAAGACTGACCGGAGCGACTCCTGAGGTCCCGTTCAGCGCTGTCACTCATTGCCTGCTCCTCATCGTAACTATGAGAGATTTCACAGTGAGTCAAATGCACATGATATTTACTTTCTCACATGTGATTACACAGTGCATGTTATTCGAAAGGAAAACAATCCTCCCTAATCTTTCAAAAAATGATATTGAACCGTTATTAAGGTGCATTCACGTCATGTCGGATTTACTGTGATTAGGAGATTCCGACTCTTAATTACAAGTTGTCAACATTTAATCATGTTAATCAATGATATATGTTTATCAACAATGATATTTTTGCTAGTTAAAATGGCAATTCTTTTACTCATTCATGATATTGTGATATATGAAAAGGACACATTTCTCATTCTGAGGACGTGAACAGATCAGAGTAGTATCTCTGAATTGTCATCTCGTGATTACAGTCATTTCGTCAGGATTAGTGCCACTCCTGAAATGGTTTGAGAGCGTGATCACTTACAGCACTTCGTAGTGTCCCAGAGCTTCTTTGGGGAGACTGCGATTCCAGCGGCAGTCTGGGATTTCAGCGTTCGGTGTGACGATATTCAGCGTGTCGTTGATGAGGTTGTACTTCAGGATGCGGTCGTTAGCAGTGCTGGACGTGAGCGACGGAGACGCGTTCACCTGAAATAAACACGCAAGCAGTTCGTCTATGAATCCTCTGATGAAGTAATGAGGGTGTCATTTTGGTTGACCTCACAGAAAATGTACACCGATCAGCCACAACTCATCCTCGTCCTGCCAAACACACAGCCAACCCGCATCCCAGAATAGCATTCGGTCCAATTTTTGGTTGGTGTGGACTTTAACTGAAGCTCCAGACCCGTATCTGCAGGATTTTATGCACTGCTGGTGTAGGGTTGGGACGAGGGGGTCCTACACAATATCGGGCAGGTGCTTTTAATGTTGTGGCTGATCGGTGTAAAGTTGAAGAAGAAGCATATGACACTCACCTCGATAAGCCATGGTTTGAGTTTGTCATCAATAATAATGTCATAACCATAACACTCAAAGCAGTGTTTGTCATTGTTCATGACAGGCTACAGTCAAAAGAGATAAAAGAGGAGAAAGTAAAAGAAATAGACAACTTTAAATTCAATATAACATCAAAATTGACACAAAGTTATGAACGATTCATCAAGAACAACGATGTTTGTCTTCAAAATCGTTTATCAAAATGTCATAACTTGCTCTGCCTCTGAAACGACGTTTCTTTTGGCAACACTTCACATTAACGTTCCCTTTATTAAGGATGACTAATAAGTCATTATTTCAAATCATTGATAAGCAGTTATAAGCAGAGGTCGACTGAGAGTGGATTTAGCCGATACGTTAAGTACGGTGGGAAAACTGGTCGATGTGTAATATGAATGACAACTTTCCACTCAATGTGAACTTTAGTAAGTGTCACTTCAATAAAGGTCTTCCACATGGAAAATTCTTCAAAGCCTTTGCTATCTGAATAGAATGAAAATATGAATAAAGATATTACAGGTCAAGTGTGTTTGTAGTTCAGTCGTACAAAACCAAATAATGACTGTATGCTTCATCACTACTGACAATATTTGTATTTTTTTCATTGTCTAATGAAATCTACAGTATGAATGATGTACATGAAATGGAGAAAGAAAATCAAACTATCAGACTATTATTGTTGAACTATCTCGGCTATGTTTAATCAGTAAATCTGATTTACTGGCCAACCTCTAGTTATAACAACAAATATTGAGCATTTTAACTTGTATGTTATAAATGCTTAATAAATACACATATTCATACTTATATTATTTATTTGTATGCCCTTTTCTCCCAATTTGGAATGCCCAATTCCCACTACTCAGTAGGTCCTCGTGGTAGCGCGGTTACTCGCCTCAATCCGGGTGGCGGAGGACAAGTCTCAGTTGCCTCTGCTTCTGAGACCACCAATCCACGCATCTTATCACGTGACTCGTTGTGCACGACACCGCGGAGACTCACAGCATGTGGAGACTCATGCTACTCTCCACGATCCACACACAACTCGCCACACACCCCATGAGGAGGTTACCCCATGTGACTCTACCCTCCCTAGCAACCGGGATAATTTGGTTGCATAGGACACCTGACTGGAGTCACTCAGCATGTCCTTGATTCTAACTCATGACTCCAGATGTGATAGTCAGCGCCAATACTCGCTGAAATACCCAGACCCCCCGCGCTCATACTTATATTATTATTCAAAAATATAACTGCCCTAATTCCTGATTTATGACACAATGCAGTACAAATACACTGTTATTGTGAGATTAAAGGAATGTTGAGGGTTGAATACAAGTTAAGCTCAATCGATCGTCCCTCCTTTAAAAAAGCACAAATGTGTGTTCCAGTGAGACACTTATAATGGAAGTCAATGGGGTCAATGTTTTAGGATTTAAAGGCAGAAATGTGAAACTTATTATTTTATAAAAGCACTTGCATTCACACATCTGATAAAACATGAGCTGAAAAGTTGTTTACATCGTTATTTTATGGTTGTTTTAGGGTTTATGGCGTTATGTCATCATGCCAATGAAGATTAAAATTGACTATATCTTTCCACAAATGTGGTCAATAAGTGATTTAATGACAGTAAAATCATGTTTACACTCATATTGTTTATGTCTTGTGTCTATACTTGTGAAACTAGTGAGTATTTGAATGTTTACAGATTAAACCCCATTGACTTCCATTGGAAGTGTCTCACTGGAACACACATTTGAGCTTTTTGAATGAATAATTGTGGTAATCAACATTATGCCACACCTGCTGTCGATTGAGCTCAACTTGTATTGAACACGGAATATTCCTTCATAACGAGTGATTGTGTTAATATTCATTATTGGAATGTCTTGAATTTGTTTTGTTGTCACTTTGATGTCAGTTAAGGCATCAGTGTTGTTAAGGTACATTTCCATAGGTTATTAAATGTGCTAAATGTAATATTATTACTGTATTAAATCATAAAATATAATATTTCATTAGAGAATTAGGAAACATGCTAAGTTGAAATACTGGCTTCTCCAATAACAATGTAACAGCCAGTATATTCAACTTTGAAATTTCCATGTTTTGGCCTGTGTGATCCCGCCCACTGCCCACTTACCAATAGTATTTTGACACAGCCGAGTTGCCAGATTTGAACAAGTTTGTCTACAAACAACACTGTGTGCTGCAGCCATGGAAGCCAGCTATCGAACTGGATCAGAGATAACAGATTCCACCCGACCTAAAATGCCTCGCCATCTGTCTAAAAACAACCATGACCAGAGGCGTAGTAAAGCAAGGATAAATATTGGAGACGTTTTCAGTTTCACTTGTTCCTGTTGCGTGTCCTCATTCTGGCAACCCGCATGAACTTGTAATCTGGGGCGGGACAGAAAACTCTCCAATATTTTGTATTTGGACTACAGTACCCATTTCAAATGCCCTTTGTCAATCTTACACAGAGCACCTTTAATATGAAATAAGTGTAATTGAGCATTTATAACATGTGAGGTAAAATGGTTTACTAATTGCCAAGTTTTTCATGATCACCCTTTTATGCATGTTGTTATATCATTTATCTATGATTTATAGTGCATTTGTAAATGACTTATTAGTCATTAACCCATTTATAAACACTGACATGAAGTGAAATGCTTTTACATGTATGTATTTTATCCACTTATTACAGGGACAATCCCCCTGGAGCAACCTCCAAGCAAGTGCCTTGCTCAAGGACACAATGGTTGTGACTGTGGGGATCGAACCAGCAACCTTCTGATTACCAGTTATGCGCTTTAGCCCACTAAGCCACCACCGCTACATTTGCACTAGAGAGATGTTCACTTACAGCTACTGCTTTCAGAGACTGGACAATAATCCAGTGGATCTGATCAAAAAGGTGATTGGTGACATCACGTCCTCTCGTGCTCTCCAGATACAGACGCAAGTTACTGACCGTCCACTTCCCACCGTGAACATGATTATAATCATCCTGTAATAGATCATTCACAACATATATACACCATGCAGTAGACCCAAACTGTATTTGGAGTCTGAATGTTATAGTATTAGATAACAAAAAATGAAAAATGTTTCATTTATTGCAAAGAAAGAGCACAAGCACATCTTTAGAGCAAAACATATTAGAAAAAGAGCTTAGTTATGGTTTGAAATGATAAAAGAATATTCTGGTTGTGAAGTCACACACATCAGCTTTATAAATGTGAAAGATATGTCTTGTATCACTCACTCCGTGCTTCTGGATCGCAACATTCGTCAGATGGACGAACATGTTGTCAAGCTCACTCGTGCTGGGGGTGTATTTGACTGTGCAAAAGCGGCAAAATCCAAGTTTATACCTGAAAAACCAGGAATATTGCTTCTTGAACAATTATAGTCAATAACAGGGATAAATATTGATATTAATTTACTCACATGTAACATTTCAGAGGTCTGTAAGTGGTGACCAGCACATACAGGCGCAAATCAAACTTCTTCCCACCAATTAACAGAGGATTATCAATATATAACGAGATAACATATGCCTCCTTCCCACTGTTCGCTGCAACAAACCTGATCAACAACAACATCACAATCATTTATCATTTCATGTTATTTATCACAAAAAAGAAATGACATCCAGCACACTGCTGTAACTTGCAAAATTATATTTATTTTGTCTTATTTCTATTAGTAATCTGTAGAGGTTCATCACACAAAACGTCTAGGTTACGGATGTAACCTCCATTCCCTGATGGAGAGAACAAGACGTTGTGTCGAAGAAGCGACACTAGGGGTCTCTCTTGAGCGCCGAATATACCTCTGATCTAAGAAAAAAGGCCAATGAGAAGTTGGCAGACAGAACTTGCATGTTTCGCCCCCAGACATACGGGTATAAAGGCGGGGAAATGCATCCAGTTTCTTCAGGATTTTTCTGAGGAGCCGGAAATGGTCCGGCCACAACCGTGGCTCGGCTCAGTGACGTGGCCGGGAGGACACAACGTCTCGTTCCCTCCATCAGGGCACAGAGGTTACATCCGTAACCTAGACGTTCCCCGTCTGTCGCTCACTTAGACGTTGTGTCGAAGAAGCGACACTAGGGGTCCAATTTAAATCACGCCATGCGCTGAGCCGTGTACGTGTACTGCTGACACAGGAGCAGGCAGGTACTTGACGTACCAAAAATGACCAGCTGTATCAGACTGCACGTACCCTTCCCCCAATTCCCCATAAAGTCGTCGGAATCCTTATAGTTACCCTAGACAGGGGAACAAGGCGACGCTTGCCAACCTGGGAACGGGCCGAGCCTAGCCGGGCCTCTTTTCTCTCTATGTTTCTCGCATAGGGTCAATGGCCCTTACACGCATCGGGGAAGGGGGTCTTTACCAGTCCCCTATTTTTACAGGGAGAAAAGAACCTGCGGAGACCACACCTGCCCAGAGAGGGGGAGGTAAGAGTGGTGACATACACCACATGGGTTTTTAGGTCACATGTGGGAAGTGGCACAGTGGTAGATCCTGCCTCTTCAGAGGGAGGAGTTGCTACAGAAACGGCGACCGGGGGGCAGTGGGAACTGCCCAAGGGAGACACGGGTCCGCTTGTAAGGGGACCGTACCACGGAAAATTCACATAGGGGGGAAGTCCACGTAGGAGCCCTGACCTGTAAAGCACCTATTCCAGTATAGGGTAGATTTGAGTACCCGCAGTGGATTGGGACGGCGAATTCCTCTGCTGAATTGCGGACCTAGAGGGCTAGGGAGGAGTCAGTGATTGGGATCGCCTGGGAGAAAAAGCGCACTGTTTTACCTCAACCAAGGGAAAGGGTGAAAGGTGCAAGAGGTCTACCTGGTCAGTCCGTCAGCGTGTTATCGAGTTCTACTGGCTCGGACCGGAGAAAACCGGGGACAAAACTGACTCTACCCTGAGATTGTAAAATCTCACAAAGGTATTAGGTGTTGCCCAACCCGCTGCTCTGCATATGTCTGCCAGGGAGGTGCCTCTGGCCAGTGTCCATGAAGATGCAACACTCCTTGTTGAGTGTGCTCGGACCCGCAAGGGGGGGGCACGGCCTAGGTGCGATAGGCCAATGAAATGGCGTCCACCACCCAGTGGGAGAGCCTCTGTTTGGAGACAGCGTTCCCTTTCCGCTGTCCACCAAAGCAGACAAAGAGCTGCTCAGAACATCTAAAGCTCTGCGTGCTGTCCAAATAGGTACGCAAAGCACGTACCGGACACAGCAACGAAGGGGCTGGGTCTGCCTCCTCCCGGGGCAGCGCTTGCAGGTTCACTACCTGGTCTCTGAAGGGCATGGTAGGAACCTTGGGCATGTAGCTCGGCCACGGTCTTAGGATCACATGCGTGTCTGCCAGACCGAACTCCAGGCAAGTGTCACTGACAGAGACAATTGCAGGTCCCCGACCCTCTTGATGGAGGCGAGCGTGATCAGGAGGGCCGTCTTTAGGGAGAGGGTCCGGAGTCCAACTGATTCTAGCGGCTCGAAGGGGGGGGGTCTCTGAAGGCCCGAGAGGACCACTGAGAGATCCCAGGAGGGGAACAGGCTTGGCCGGGAGGGATTTAACCTCCGGGCACCTCTTAGGAACCTGATAATCAAGTCATGCTTACCCAAAGACTTGCCGTCTACTGCGTCGTGGTGGGCTGCGATAGCAGCTACATACACCTTCAAGGTGGATGGGGACAGCCTCCCCTCCAACCTCTCCTGCAGAAATGAGAGCACTAACCTGACTGCGCACCTTTGTGGGTCTTCGGCCCGAGAAGAACATCAATTCACGAACAAGCACCACTTTAGGGCATAAAGTTGCCTGGTAGAAGGGGCTCTGGATTGGTTGATCGTGTCTACGACGGCAGGTGGTAGATCAGCTAGATCTTCCACATCCCGTCCAGAAGCCAGACGTGGAGGTTCCAGAGCTCTAGGTGCAGAAGCCAGAGCGTGCCCCGTCCCTAAGAAAGAAGGTCTTTCCTCAGAGGAATTTGCCAGGGAGGGGCTGTCGCGAGGAGTACGAGGTCCGAGAACCAAGCCCGGGTGGGCCAATAGGGAGCCACTAGAGTGACTTGTTCCTCATCCTCCCTGACCTTGCACAGCACCTGTGCAAGAAGGCTCACTGGGGAAAAGCGTACTTGCGCAGCCCCGTGGGCCAGCTGTGTGCCAGTGCGTCTGCCCCGAGGGGAGCCTCTGTTCGGACATACCAGAGCGGGCAGTGGGAGGTGTCTTGGGAGGCGAACAGGTCTACCTGAGCCTTGCCGAACCATTCCCAAATCAACTGGACCGACTAGGGGTGAAGCCTCCACTCTCCGCTGGGCAAGCGTTGTCGTGATAGCGCGTCCGCCACCACATTGAGGTTGCTGGGGATGTGAGTGGTGTGCAGCGACTTGAGTCGATGCTGGCTCCAAAGGAGGAGACGTCGTGACAATTGTGAAATGTGGCGGGAGTGTACGCCGCCTTGGTGATTTATGTACGCTACCACGGTGGTGCTGTCTGAACTGATCAAGACATGTTTGCCCAGGAACCAGCGGGAGAAATCTCTGCAGGGCAAAGAAAACAGTCAACAACTCTAGGCAGTTGATGTGCCACCACAGCGGGGCCCCTTTCCAACGACCCGCGGCTGCATGCCCATTGCACACGGCGGCCCAACCCAATTTGGAGGCGTCGGTCGTGACCAGGACACGTCGGGACACCTGCTGCAAGGGGATTCCTGCCCGCAGAAAGCAGATGTCTGTCCAGGGTTTGAATGTTTGGCAGCAGCCAGGGGTGACATCACACGATGCATGCCGCGGCACCATGCTCGTCTCAGGACTCGAGTCTGGAGCCAGTTCTGAAGCGGTCTCATATGCATTATCCCCAGCGGTGCGACCACCGCGGAGGATGCCATATGCCCCAGGAGCCTCTTGAAAAGTTTTAAAGGGACCGCAGTGCCTGGCCTGAAGGCAGCTAGGCATTCCAGCACTGATAGTAACTCTCGGGAGTGGGCCAGGATGAGCCAGTCATCGAGGTAGATGAGTATGCGGATTCCGGCTTCTCGGAGCGGGGCAAGGGCTGCCTCTGCGACTTTCGTAAAGACGCGAGGGGACAGGGACATGGCGAAGGGGAGGACCAATACTGAGACGTGGACGTATGTGTCCTTCAGGTCTACCGCAGCGAACCAATCTAGATGCCGGACGCAAGTTAAGATGTGCAAGTCCAAGATTGGTCGTAAGCCGCCACCTGAAGAAACCGTTCTTCATCTCGGATAGAGGGACAGGCACTATTGCGTCTTTGAGTAAGAGGGTCGTGATTTCCACGTGCAGGGATTTGGCATGTTCGGCGTGTACTGTGGTAAAGCGGACGCCCCCGAAGGGTGGGGGGCTGGCAAACTGAATCGCGTAACCGAGTCAGATGGTCCTAGCCAGCCAGCGGGACGGGTTGGGAAGTGAAAGCCACGCATCCAAGTTCTGTGCTGGGGCACGAACGGGACGATTATTTTTGACGTACCCGGCGGGGCTTCGCAGCAGGGGCGGCGTCAGGAGACAAAGGTGCATCCCGAGGCTCTGGTGCTGAGAAAAGACTCGAAAATTACCTTGCTCCGCACACCCGTCAGGGGGCGGATTAGTGACTATAGGATGCCTCCACCGGACCTCCTCCTCAGACTCGTCAGAACCGGCCGGCCAGGGAACAGTCGCGGGGCTGGGGGTCCGCATCCACCATGCCGGTACTGTTGAGGTGTGGCGGCAGAGTTCCGTGAGAACGGCATTTGTGGGCCAGGTGACCCAAAGACAAAGGAAATAGCTCTTTTATTGGGGGGTGCAGCAAATGAAATAAATTAAAATAAGGATTCTCCTCCCAGCCCTCCACCAGGGGACGGAGTGGTCTGCTTACCAGCTCCGGAGCGAACGTCTTGGTCTCTGGTCTCTCGCGCATCTCAAACCAGTTCAGCCACAGATGACGTTCCTGAACCACAAGTGTGGCCATCGGCAGCCCAAGTGACTGCGCTGTAGCCTTCGTGGCCCTGAGGGCAAGGTCGATTGCTGAACGCAGTTCATGCAGCATGTCGGGATCAGGACTACCCTCGTGCAGATCTTTGAGTGCCTTGGCCTGGTGGACTTGCAGGAGCGCCATGGGATGCAGGGCGGAAGCAGCCTGTCCGGTGGTGCTGTAGGCTTTGCCGGCCAATGATAGCGGTGTCCTACAGGCCTTGGAGGGGAGCACAGGGCAACCCCGCCAGGTGGCGGCGTTCTCGGGGCATAGGTGTATCGCAACTGCCCTATCCACCTGGGGAATCGCCGTGTACCCGTGGGCCGCTCCGCCATCAAGGATAGTGAGATCGGATGAGTTAGGGGCTTTGTGACGAGTGGAGAGGGGTGCTCTCCATGCAGTTGTCAGCTCATCATGCACCTCCGGGAAGAAAGGGACCCGGGGGGGGGGGGGGGGGCGTGGCCAGTGAAACCGAACCCGCTGCCATCCCCAGATCGCCTCCATTGCCAGCCGCGTAGTCCTCAATCCCGTGGGAAGAAGCGACGCGGGGGCGGCTGGAGTGCCGTTCCTTCGGTTGAAGGAAAGCCGCGACCGCAATATTACTATGGTCATGCTCTCGTAGTAAGAACATGAACCATCCACAAATGCTGCCTCGGTGTGATCGCAGCCCAGACACACGGGACAGCGCCTGTGGCCGTCTGAAGCAGAGAGCACTCTACCGCATCCAGGAACTACACAGGGGCGGAAAGGCATCTTTATAAAGACATGTCCTGAAAAGGACATTCAACGCCGCTGTGTGTTGCTCTTTTAGAGGAAAATACTCTTTTAGAGAAAATCACTCTTTTATTAAAACACTCTTTTAAGTTTTGCACTGTCGAAGCGCCCAGGGGCAAACTGCACTGCCGTGCAGAGAAGGAGAAAGCCGCTGAAGTGGGGCGTAGATCCAACAGCAGTATCGCTCAGAGGTAGAGGAACAGGTGTGTGACTCGCAGCTTGCTGCATACACGACCATCGGCTCCAAAGAAAATTTCTGAATGAAACACGTGTGAAACACAAACGCATTTCCAAATTCTGTCTGCCAACTTCTGATTGGCCTTTTTTCATAGATCAGAGGTATATTCGGCGCTCAAGAGAGACCCCTAGTGTAGCTTCTTCGACACAAGATCGAAGTGAGTGACAGACGGGGAATCCAAATTGTATTTTGCCACTCAAAAACTGAGTGCCCTCGAAAAGATATTTGATCAATGTTTTGTACACAGAACGATCCAAAAACTCTTTAAACTGCAGAACATCTCATCGAAGAGACTGTAAGTCTATCCCGCACAGCCTTGTTGTCATTCTTGTCATAAACCAAAGATGGTTCTGCTGTGAATAAGGTCTAGCATGTGCTGAAGAACATTTCATAATAAATACTTTAACAGGAAGTGAAAGGGCAGTTCATTTAAAAATCTCCCTCGAGTCTTAATGAATTTAGTCTCAGTCACTGCACTTGTTTTTAATTCAATGTAAGTGAATAGTGACTGAAACTCCCTAATATCTCCTTTTGATTTCCACTGAAATAAGAAAGTCATACAGGTTTGCAACAGCATGAAGGTAAGTAAGAGATGACAATATACATTTTTCATTGAAATATCTCAAATAAAAATTCAGTTACTATAAAAATGTCTGTTTAAAGTTGACAAGATGAAAATGTTAACAGATTCCATTATGAAAGAGAAGGAGAGACGCTGATTGGTGTGAATAAGTCGCAGCTCTGTCTTGTCTGTCTTTGCGCTATCAGTGTCCTCCATGACATTATCACAGCGTGAGAAAAGGGACGTGTGGCGTGACGGCGTGAGAACAGTGTCAATTGCGTTGGCATCCCTAGATCTAGAGAGATGGAGATGAGAGATAAAACAGCTGAGTATTTCCGTTAGCTTTACAATTATTGTCAAAGGTAGTGTGAATTGTAACGTTGACTGCTTTATCGATAAGCGATGCGCGACAATGTTAGCGCATCGCTCACTTATAGAGACGCAAAGTAAAGCCATTTGCATTTCAGATTAATGGGTTTATGAATGTTTATACATGTGTAACATCGTAAGTTCAGTAAAAAGCTAGAAGAGCATTCTATGCTATTAGGGGCAAATTTACCCAAGTTGAGATTCCTGTAACAATCTGGAGTAAGATCTTTGATAGTATTATAATGCCTATTGCTTTGTACGGAAGTGAGGTTTGGGGTCTGTGTGGCAGATTACTCGAGATGGGACAAACACCCCATAGAATCCCTGCATGCAGAATTCTGTAGAAACATTCTAAGAGTTCAGAGAAGAACACCTACTAATGCATGCCGGGCCCAACTAGGCAGATACCCCCTTATTATACATATTGAAAAACCATCCCTCAAATTTTGGACACCCCTAAATTCAAGTTCCCCAAACACACTGCAACATGAAGCCCTTAAAACCCAAGAGCCGAAGCCTAAAACCAGAAAACTCACAAACCCACTAACAACTAACAAACACCAGTTTCAGACCAGCACTGGATCACAATAAACCAAATCATAAAAGAAAGCAAAATTCATATTTGGACCATTGGGAAAATGAAAGTAAAAACCAAAGCAAATTGGAATGTTATCAGGTCCTAAACAGAACATATAATCTGGCAGAATATCTGCACACTGTAAGAGATCCAAAACAGAGACGGATCCTCCCCAAATACAGACTCAGTGATCACAGACAAACATGAACGAGTCTCACTGGGACACGGGTGAGGTCGAGACAGAGACACACTTTCTCCTTCACTGGGAGAAATTTTACATCTAGAGTTTACATCTACAAACTCTCACACCTCATGCCACAGTTTCCCAGTTTGGCAGAAACCGATCAGATGCTGGTGTTACTGGGGGAGATTAGATCAGATGCTGGTGTTACTGGGGGAGATCAGATCAGATGCTGGTGTTACTGGGGCAGATCAGATCAGATGCTGGTGTTACTGGAGGAGATCAGATCAGATGCTGGTGTTACTGGGGGAGATCAGATCAGATGCTGGTGTTACTGGGGGAGATCAGATCAGATGCTGGTGTTACTGGGGGAGAACAGATCAGATCAGATGCTGGTGTTACTGGGGGAGAACAGATCAGATCAGATGCTGGTGTTACTGGGGGAGATCAGATCAGATGCTGGTGTTACTGGGGGAGATCAGATCAGATGCTGGTGTTACTGGGGGAGATCAGATCAGATGCTGGTGTTACTGGGGGAGAACAGATCAGATGCTGGTGTTACTGGAGGAGATCAGATCAGATGCTGGTGTTACTGGGGAAGATCAGATCAGATGCTGGTGTTACTGGGGGAGATCAGATCAGATGCTGGTGTTACTGGGGCAGATCAGATCAGATGCTGGTGTTACTGGAGGAGATCAGATCAGATGCTGGTGTTACTGGGGGAGATCAGATCAGATGATGGTGTTACTGGGGGAGATCAAATCAGATGCTGGTGTTACTGGGGGAGGTCAGATCAAATGCTGGTGTTACTGGGGGAGATCAGATCAGATGCTGGTGTTACTGGGGGAGATCAGATCAGATGCTGGTGTTACTGGAGGAGATCAGATCAGATGCTGGTGTTACTGGGGGAGATCAGATCAGATGCTGGTGTTACTGGGGGAGGTCAGATCAGATGCTGGTGTTACTGGGGGAGATCAGATCAGATGCTGGTGTTACTGGGGGAGGTCAGATCAGATGCTGGTGTTACTGGGGAAGATCAGATCAGATGCTGGTGTTACTGGGGGAGATCAGATCAGATCAGATACTGGTGTTACTGGGGGAGATCAGATCAGATGCTGGTGTTACTGGGGGAGATCAGATCAGATGATGGTGTTACTGGGGGAGATCAGATCAGATCAGATGCTAGTGTTACTGGGTGAGATCAGATCAGATGCTGGTGTTACTGGGTGAGATCAGATCAGATGCTGGTGTTACTGGGGGAGATCAGATCAGATGCTGGTGTTACTGGGGGAGATCAGAACAGATACTGGTGTTACTGGAGGAGATCATATCAGATGCTGGTGTTACTGGGGGAGATCAGATCAGATCAGATGTTGGCATTACTGATCTCCCCCAGCATCTGGTGTTACTGGGGGAGATCAGATCAGATGCTGGTGTTACTGGGGAAGATCAGATCAGATGCTGGTGTTACTGGGGGAGATCAGATCAGATGCTGGTGTTACTGGGGGAGATCAGATCAGATGCTGGTGTTACTGGGGAGAACAGATCAGATGCTGGTGTTACTGGGGGAGATCAGATCAGATGCTGGTGTTACTGGGGGAGATCAGATCAGATGCTGGTGTTACTGGGGAGATCAGATCAGATGCTGGTGTTACTGGGGAGATCAGAGCAGATACTGGTGTTACTGGAGGAGATCATATCAGATGCTGGTGTTACTGGGGAGATCAGATCAGATGCTGGTGTTACTGGGGAGATCAGATCAGATACTGGTGTTACTGGGGAGATCAGATCAGATACTGGTGTTACTGGGGAGATCAGATCAGATGCTGGTGTTACTGGGGAGATCAGATCAGATACTGGTGTTACTGGGGAGATCAGATCAGATACTGGTGTTACTGGGGAGATCAGATCAGATGCTGGTGTTACTGGGGAGATCAGATCAGATGCTGGTGTTACTGGGGAGATCAGATCAGATACTGGTGTTACTGGGGAGATCAGATCAGATGCTGGTGTTACTGGGGAGATCAGATCAGATGCTGGTGTTACTGGGGGAGATCAGATCAGATACTGGTGTTACTGGGGGAGATCAGATCAGATGCTGGTGTTACTGGGGGAGATCAGATCAGATACTGGTGTTACTGGGGGAGATCAGATCAGATGCTGGTGTTACTGGGGGAGATCAGATCAGATACTGGTGTTACTGGAGGAGATCATATCAGATGCTGGTGTTACTGGGGGAGATCAGATCAGATGCTGGTGTTACTGGGGGAGATCAGATCAGATGCTGGTGTTACTGGGGGAGATCAGATCAGATGCTGGTGTTACTGGGGGAGATCAGATCAGATGATGGTGTTACTGGGGGAGGACCATCATGCATCAGTTGCAGCTAAATAAAGCTTTTGAGCTGCACACCCACAGAAACCAATTAGTGCCTTAATGTACTTCAGTCACAGTACTTTTATTCTCTTATGTTCATAATGTCATGTTAAATGCATATTTTATTTTATATTGTATAGTGTATATTGTTATTATAGTTTTTATTTTATTTGATTAATTACCTGGCACCTTACTTTAATTATATCTTATCATTACTATTTGTCTTGTCATTATCTGTTTTGTGTATTAATGCTTTGGCAATATTGTATGTAAACACAGTCATGCCAATAAAGTACTTTAAATTGAAATAAGAGAGAGAGAGAGAGAGAGAGAGACAGAGACAGAGAGAGAGATGACTAGTGCAGATTCTGCTGTTTTAAGCATCTCCTCTAATCACGGCCACAAATTTAAGACCTCAGCAAATTAAATTTAAGACTTCTTGTAATTTAAGATATTTAAGACTTTTTATGGACTTAAATGTAAAAAAGTAAATTTCAGCCCCGTGGAAACCCTGTTTGACAATTTGCATCACATAACCAACTACATTGTGTTGTTCATCTCACATTTCCTCGGTCAGGTTTAGGTTTAGGTTTAAGGTGGGAAGGTCGGTTTTGTTGATTTAAAACTCAATAGAGCATTAACTTTAAAACCCTCATCTGTTTGGGAGAAAATGGATATTTCACTTCAACTTACGTAGATGTGCGGCTGTCCCGAGACCACTTCTTGATCTGTGAGAGTTTGTTGATGAGGAAGATGCCTTTGCCCTGTGCCTTCCCGCACGGCTTCATGATCCATGTGCTGGACGGACTCTTCCGGAACTCTTCCACAAACAGATTATAATCAGCCGGCAACATGAATGTCACCGGCACAAAATCTGTCCGCATGTCAAAATAAGAGCAGAGAGAAACTGAGTTTACAGTTGTGCTCATAAGTTTACACACCCTTGGTTTTTAATCAAGTACGTTTCCTCCATGACTGTTCGCTGCAATTTGTGATGGTCGTCCCTTAATTTTCCTGAGTGGCAAAGCTGGATCTGAACATCACTACTGCAGGGAAAAATCTCAAAAGTGCAGAACATGAAAGAGAATCAAACAACTTACAGGACCTGAAGTCTTTTCTTCAAGAACATTCACTGCCCAAGACAAACCAAGAACTCAACAGTCATTGATGCTCAAGGAGGCAACACACGATATTAAGAATCAAGGGGATGTAAACTGTTCAACAAGATCATTTGAGTCGTTTCAATTTCTTTGTATTTGAAAGGTATGTTCTAGTTTTTTAAAGATGCATGCATTCAGTTGTGCTTTTTACTATGATTTTTTGGACTAAATTATGTTATAAGAGAGTCCAATGATTGGACTCAGATGATGGTCTGCCACAAACTACTACATAATGCTATATACTTCATAGGTATTTTTGAACAAGTACACTCGCTAAATCAAGACTGAACGGGAAAAACACACTGACTGGAACATGTAGAAAATGGAATCGAGTGATGAAAAAACAGACAATTTATTTTTCTTTTCTTTTTTTGATAACAGTGTGTCGTTCTGAATCGTTCCGGCCCAAATGAATCCCTGCCTTCCACATACCTGTCAATGTTAGCATCGCCTTCATTTAACAAGCCTCTACCAAGTGACAGAAGAGTTTGTTAGATGCACAGACTTTGACATCAACAATACAAGATATGGGAAGTGATTCTCCACTCTTTTAAAAGCTGATAAGTCTATTTATTGTGCTATCCTAACTAGGGTTGGGTCAAGATGGTTGATTGATCGTGTAAATGAATGAGGTCAACTAGTTTTTCTTATTCCTTAAGACCGGTTAGTCAACTAGTCGTTCACACAACCAACCAATTACTTCATTATACCTAACCTTAACTGTGCACATTTTGTATTTATTATGAGCAGACCTTCAACTCATTTTGGGTTTACGACCCTCCAGTTGAGAAGCACTGCTTTAGAAAATGACTGACCACAACATTGACAGTAAAGGACAGATATTTACCGAGGTAAATGTATTTCCCATGTTCATCTTTTTCTGCTAAAGGACTGTTCTCTTTCTCCAGCTCTTTCCTGTATCGTTTGATGTTCTTGATCATCAGATCTTTTCTGGTCAGCTCATGGTGGTTGGGGAAGTGGTTCACCATCTGATCATCTGACAGTCGGTAGCCTGTATCCACACTAAAGACATTCCTTATGGTCTGGATGCTCATCCTGAAAATAAACTCATTTCACAACCTGATATGTACACTGAAATACTGATCAGGATAAAAATCAGACTCCCTAAACATTCTTAAAGACTGAATCCAAAAATTGTACAGAGTCAGTTGGTCATTAATAGCAAAAAAGGGTGATAAGGGTCAACGTTTATTTTACATTATGACCAGCTGACTGTACATCATAGTGAATGATCAGAACACGATTGACAGACAGTGAATGATCAGAACATGATTGACAGACAGTGAATGATCAGAACACGATTGACAGACAGTGAATGATCAGAACATGATTGACAGACAGTGAATGATCAGAACATGATTGACAGACAGTGAATGATCAGAACATGATTGACAGACAGTGAAATGATCAGAACACGATTGACAGACAGTGAAATGATCAGAACACGATTGACAGACAGTGAATGATCAGAACACGATTGACAGACAGTGAATGATCAGAACACGATTGACAGACAGTGAATGATCAGAACATGATTGACAGACAGTGAATGATCAGAACATGATTGACAGACAGTGAATGATCAGAACATGATTGACAGACAGTGAATGATCAGAACATGATTGACAGACAGTGAAATGATCAGAACATGATTGACAGACAGTGAAATGATCAGAACACGATTGACAGACAGTGAATGATCAGAACACGATTGACAGACAGTGAATGATCAGAACACGATTGACAGACAGTGAATGATCAGAACATGATTGACAGACAGTGAATGATCAGAACATGATTGACAGACAGTGAATGATCAGAACATGATTGACAGACAGTGATCAGAACATGATTGACAGACAGTGAATGATCAGAACATGATTGACAGACAGTGATCAGAACATGATTGACAGACAGTGAAATGATCAGAACATGATTGACAGTGAATGATCAGAACATGATTGACAGACAGTGAAATGATCAGAACATGATTGACAGACAGTGAATGATCAGAACATGAATGACAGACAGTGAATGATCAGAACATGATTGACAGACAGTGAATGACCAGAACATGATTGACAGTGAATGATCAGAACATGATTGACAGACAGTGAATGATCAGAACATGATTGACAGACAGTGAAATGATCAGAACATGATTGACAGACAGTGAATGATCAGAACATGATTGACAGACAGTGAATGATCAGAACATGAATGACAGACAGTGATCAGAACATGATTGACAGACAGTGATCAGAACATGATTGACAGTGAATGATCAGAACATGATTGACAGACAGTGAAATGATCAGAACATGATTGACAGACAGTGAATGATCAGAACATGATTGACAGACAGTGAATGATCAGAACATGATTGACAGACAGTGAAATGATCAGAACATGATTGACAGACAGTGAATGATCAGAACATGATTGACAGACAGTGAATGATCAGAACATGAATGACAGACAGTGAATGATCAGAACATGATTGACAGACAGTGAATGATCAGAACATGATTGACAGACAGTGAATGACCAGAACATGATTGACAGACAGTGAATGATCAGAACATGATTGACAGACAGTGAATGACCAGAACATGATTGACAGACAGTGAAATGATCAGAACATGATTGACAGACAGTGAATGATCAGAACATGATTGACAGACAGTGAATGATCAGAACATGATTGACAGACAGTGAATGATCAGAACATGAATGACAGACAGTGAATGATCAGAACATGATTGACAGACAGTGAATGACCAGAACATGATTGACAGACAGTGAAATGATCAGAACATGATTGACAGACAGTGAATGACCAGAACATGATTGACAGACAGTGAATGATCAGAACATGATTGACAGACAGTGAAATGACCAGAACATGATTGACAGACAGTGAAATGATCAGAACATGATTGACAGACAGTGAATGACCAGAACATGATTGACAGACAGTGAAATGACCAGAACATGATTGACAGACAGTGAAATGATCAGAACATGATTGACAGACAGTGAATGACCAGAACATGATTGACAGACAGTGAATGACCAGAACATGATTGACAGACAGTGAAATGATCAGAACATGATTGACAGACAGTGAATGATCAGAACATGATTGACAGACAGTGAATGATCAGAACATGATTGACAGACAGTGAAATGATCAGAACATGATTGACAGACAGTGAATGATCAGAACATGATTGAGACAGTGAATGACCAGAACATGATTGACAGTGAATGATCAGAACATGATTGACAGACAGTGAAATGATCAGAACATGATTGACAGACAGTGAATGATCAGAACATGATTGACAGACAGTGAATGATCAGAACATGATTGACAGACAGTGAATGATCAGAACATGATTGACAGACAGTGAATGACCAGAACATGATTGACAGACAGTGAATGACCAGAACATGATTGACAGACAGTGAAATGATCAGAACATGATTGACAGACAGTGAATGATCAGAACATGATTGACAGACAGTGAAATGATCAGAACATGATTGACAGACAGTGAATGATCAGAACATGATTGACAGACAGTGATCAGAACATGATTGACAGACAGTGAAATGATCAGAACATGATTGACAGACAGTGAAATGATCAGAACATGAATGACAGACAGTGAATGATCAGAACATGATTGACAGACAGTGAAATGATCAGAACATGATTGACAGACAGTGAATGATCAGAACATGATTGACAGACAGTGAAATGATCAGAACATGATTGACAGACAGTGAAATGATCAGAACATGATTGACAGACAGTGAATGACCAGAACATGATTGACAGACAGTGAATGACCAGAACATGATTGACAGACAGTGAAATGATCAGAACATGATTGACAGACAGTGAATGATCAGAACATGATTGACAGACAGTGAAATGATCAGAACATGATTGACAGACAGTGAATGACCAGAACATGATTGACAGACAGTGAATGACCAGAACATGATTGACAGACAGTGAATGATCAGAACATGATTGACAGACAGTGAATGATCAGAACATGATTGACAGACAGTGAAATGATCAGAACATGATTGACAGACAGTGAAATGATCAGAACATGATTGACAGACAGTGATCAGAACATGATTGACAGACAGTGAAATGATCAGAACATGATTGACAGACAGTGAATGATCAGAACATGATTGACAGTGAAATGATCAGAACATGATTGACAGACAGTGAAATGATCAGAACATGATTGACAGACAGTGAATGATCAGAACATGATTGACAGACAGTGAATGATCAGAACATGATTGACAGACAGTGAAATGATCAGAACATGATTGACAGACAGTGAATGACCAGAACATGATTGACAGACAGTGAATGACCAGAACATGATTGACAGACAGTGAAATGATCAGAACATGATTGACAGACAGTGAATGACCAGAACATGATTGACAGACAGTGAATGATCAGAACATGATTGACAGACAGTGAATGATCAGAACATGATTGACAGACAGTGAAATGATCAGAACATGATTGACAGACAGTGAATGATCAGAACACGATTGACAGACAGTGAATGATCAGAACACGATTGACAGACAGTGAAATGATCAGAACACGATTGACAGACAGTGAAATGATCAGAACACGATTGACAGACAGTGAATGATCAGAACACGATTGACAGACAGTGAAATGATCAGAACATGATTGACAGACAGTGAAATGATCAGAACACGATTGACAGACAGTGAAATGATCAGAACACGATTGACAGACAGTGAAATGATCAGAACACGATTGACAGACAGTGAATGATCAGAACACGATTGACAGACAGTGAAATGATCAGAACACGATTGACAGACAGTGAAATGATCAGAACACGATTGACAGACAGTGAAATGATCAGAACAGGATTGACAGACAGTGAAATGATCAGAACAGGATTGACAGACAGTGAAATGATCAGAACATGATTGACAGACAGTGAATGATCAGAACATGATTGACAGACAGTGAAATGATCAGAACATGATTGACAGACAGTGAAATGATCAGAACATGATTGACAGACAGTGATCAGAACATGATTGACAGACAGTGAAATGATCAGAACATGATTGACAGACAGTGAATGATCAGAACATGATTGACAGACAGTGAATTATCAGAACATGATTGACAGACAGTGATCAGAACATGATTGACAGACAGTGAAATGATCAGAACATGATTGACAGACAGTGAATGATCAGAACATGATTGACAGACAGTGAATGATCAGAACATGATTGACAGACAGTGAAATAATCAGAACATGATTGACAGACAGTGAAATGATCAGAACATGATTGACAGACAGTGATCAGAACATGATTGACAGACAGTGAAATGATCAGAACATGATTGACAGACAGTGATCAGAACATGATTGACAGACAGTGAATGATCAGAACATGATTGACAGACAGTGAATGATCAGAACATGATTGACAGACAGTGAATGATCAGAACATGATTGACAGACAGTGATCAGAACATGATTGACAGACAGTGAAATGATCAGAACATGATTGACAGACAGTGATCAGAACATGATTGACAGACAGTGAATGATCAGAACATGATTGACAGACAGTGAATGATCAGAACATGATTGACAGACAGTGAATTATCAGAACATGATTGACAGACAGTGATCAGAACATGATTGACAGACAGTGAATGATCAGAACATGATTGACAGACAGTGAATGACCAGAACATGATTGACAGACAGTGAATGATCAGAACATGATTGACAGACAGTGAAATGATCAGAACATGATTGACAGACAGTGAATGATCAGAACATGATTGACAGACAGTGAATGATCAGAACATGATTGACAGACAGTGAATGACCAGAACATGATTGACAGACAGTGAAATGATCAGAACATGATTGACAGACAGTGAAATGATCAGAACATGATTGACAGACAGTGAATGACCAGAACATGATTGACAGACAGTGAATGATCAGAACATGATTGACAGACAGTGAAATGATCAGAACATGATTGACAGACAGTGAAATGATCAGAACATGATTGACAGACAGTGAAATGATCAGAACATGATTGACAGACAGTGAAATGATCAGAACATGATTGACAGACAGTGAATGACCAGAACATGATTGACAGACAGTGAATGACCAGAACATGATTGACAGACAGTGAATGATCAGAACATGATTGACAGACAGTGAATGATCAGAACATGATTGACAGACAGTGAAATGATCAGAACATGATTGACAGACAGTGAAATGATCAGAACATGATTGACAGACAGTGAATGACCAGAACATGATTGACAGACAGTGAAATGATCAGAACATGATTGACAGACAGTGATCAGAACATGATTGACAGACAGTGATCAGAACATGATTGACAGACAGTGAAATGATCAGAACATGATTGACAGACAGTGAATGATCAGAACATGATTGACAGACAGTGAATTATCAGAACATGATTGACAGACAGTGATCAGAACATGATTGACAGACAGTGAAATGATCAGAACATGATTGACAGACAGTGAATGACCAGAACATGATTGACAGACAGTGAATGATCAGAACATGATTGACAGACAGTGAAATAATCAGAACATGATTGACAGACAGTGATCAGAACATGATTGACAGACAGTGAAATGATCAGAACATGATTGACAGACAGTGAATGATCAGAACATGATTGACAGACAGTGAATGATCAGAACATGATTGACAGACAGTGATCAGAACATGATTGACAGACAGTGAAATGATCAGAACATGATTGACAGACAGTGATCAGAACATGATTGACAGACAGTGAATGATCAGAACATGATTGACAGACAGTGAATGATCAGAACATGATTGACAGACAGTGAATTATCAGAACATGATTGACAGACAGTGATCAGAACATGATTGACAGACAGTGAAATGATCAGAACATGATTGACAGACAGTGAATGATCAGAACATGATTGACAGACAGTGAATGACCAGAACATGATTGACAGACAGTGAATGATCAGAACATGATTGACAGACAGTGAAATGATCAGAACATGATTGACAGACAGTGAATGATCAGAACATGATTGACAGACAGTGAATGACCAGAACATGATTGACAGACAGTGAAATGATCAGAACATGATTGACAGACAGTGAAATGATCAGAACATGATTGACAGACAGTGAATGACCAGAACATGATTGACAGACAGTGAATGATCAGAACATGATTGACAGACAGTGAATGATCAGAACATGATTGACAGACAGTGAAATGATCAGAACATGATTGACAGACAGTGAAATGATCAGAACATGATTGACAGACAGTGAATGACCAGAACATGATTGACAGACAGTGAATGACCAGAACATGATTGACAGACAGTGAATGATCAGAACATGATTGACAGACAGTGAATGATCAGAACATGATTGACAGACAGTGAAATGATCAGAACATGATTGACAGACAGTGAAATGATCAGAACATGATTGACAGACAGTGAATGACCAGAACATGATTGACAGACAGTGAATGATCAGAACATGATTGACAGACAGTGAATGACCAGAACATGATTGACAGACAGTGAATGATCAGAACATGATTGACAGACAGTGAATGATCAGAATATGATTGACAGACAGTGAAATGATCAGAACATGATTGACAGACAGTGAATGATCAGAACATGATTGACAGACAGTGAAATGATCAGAACATGATTGACAGACAGTGAATGACCAGAACATGATTGACAGACAGTGAAATGACCAGAACATGATTGACAGACAGTGAAATGATCAGAACATGATTGACAGACAGTGAATGATCAGAACATGATTGACAGACAGTGAATGATCAGAACATGATTGACAGACAGTGAAATGATCAGAACATGATTGACAGACAGTGAATGATCAGAACATGATTGAGACAGTGAATGACCAGAACATGATTGACAGTGAATGATCAGAACATGATTGACAGACAGTGAAATGATCAGAACATGATTGACAGACAGTGAATGATCAGAACATGATTGACAGACAGTGAATGATCAGAACATGATTGACAGACAGTGAATGATCAGAACATGATTGACAGACAGTGAATGACCAGAACATGATTGACAGACAGTGAATGACCAGAACATGATTGACAGACAGTGAAATGATCAGAACATGATTGACAGACAGTGAATGATCAGAACATGATTGACAGACAGTGAAATGATCAGAACATGATTGACAGACAGTGAATGATCAGAACATGATTGACAGACAGTGATCAGAACATGATTGACAGACAGTGAATGATCAGAACATGATTGACAGACAGTGAATGATCAGAACATGATTGACAGACAGTGAATTATCAGAACATGATTGACAGACAGTGATCAGAACATGATTGACAGACAGTGAAATGATCAGAACATGATTGACAGACAGTGAATGATCAGAACATGATTGACAGACAGTGAATGACCAGAACATGATTGACAGACAGTGAATGATCAGAACATGATTGACAGACAGTGAAATGATCAGAACATGATTGACAGACAGTGAATGATCAGAACATGATTGACAGACAGTGAATGACCAGAACATGATTGACAGACAGTGAAATGATCAGAACATGATTGACAGACAGTGAAATGATCAGAACATGATTGACAGACAGTGAATGACCAGAACATGATTGACAGACAGTGAATGATCAGAACATGATTGACAGACAGTGAATGATCAGAACATGATTGACAGACAGTGAAATGATCAGAACATGATTGACAGACAGTGAAATGATCAGAACATGATTGACAGACAGTGAATGACCAGAACATGATTGACAGACAGTGAATGACCAGAACATGATTGACAGACAGTGAATGATCAGAACATGATTGACAGACAGTGAATGATCAGAACATGATTGACAGACAGTGAAATGATCAGAACATGATTGACAGACAGTGAAATGATCAGAACATGATTGACAGACAGTGAATGACCAGAACATGATTGACAGACAGTGAATGATCAGAACATGATTGACAGACAGTGAATGACCAGAACATGATTGACAGACAGTGAATGATCAGAACATGATTGACAGACAGTGAATGATCAGAACATGATTGACAGACAGTGAAATGATCAGAACATGATTGACAGACAGTGAATGATCAGAACATGATTGACAGACAGTGAAATGATCAGAACATGATTGACAGACAGTGAATGATCAGAACATGATTGACAGACAGTGAATGACCAGAACATGATTGACAGACAGTGAATGATCAGAACATGATTGACAGACAGTGAATGATCAGAACATGATTGACAGACAGTGAAATGATCAGAACATGATTGACAGACAGTGAAATGATCAGAACATGATTGACAGACAGTGATCAGAACATGATTGACAGACAGTGAAATAATGTACCAGTAGAAGTTCCAGTCGTCGCTGTCTGTCACTTGAATCCATCCTCTCTTCTCGAAGTTATTGATTAACACAGATTTCTCAATGTCAGTCACCCACTTGACTTTACTAGCCATCACAAACTACAGCCTGAAAAACAGTAGGTCTATTTTTAGTAACTGTATATTTTTGATTAATTGAAATAATTATATTTACATTTTATATAAACAAATCCTATTTTTATAACATGATTAAGAACACACGTGTTTCGTTCCATTATAAGCTCATAGTGATGACCTTATTTTTATTTGTTACACTGCAGGACTATTTCAAATGAATTCCAAAATAAAGTACTTATTCACGTTATGAATCATACTCCATACTGATGATATTCAATCATAACTCTCTGGATCAATAAACATTCACGATAAAGGTTATATTTGTACTCACAGTCTCAGCTATCAGTGCGATCAGTTCATACCGTCAATCAGAAATGTGTTTATTTAGATAATAACTATGACAACAGCATAAAGGAGCGCATAGCAACGGCTCTTCACATCCGTGTTACAGGACCAATCTTCTTCTTCTTCTTCTTCTTCTTCTTCTTCTTCTTCTTCTTATTCTTCTTCTTCTTCTCTGGCGAGTCGGAGTCTATAGACATATGTGCTTATCGCCACCTACTGAACTGTAATGCAATCATGAGTCATGTCGTCATTCTTTCGTTTTCCTTCTCTCCCTGCTTTCATACACAACTCCCTCAAATAAATGATACAATTAGATGTTCATTCCCGCTCTAGTTCAGTCAAGACCCCATCATTCAGATGGTGCTGCACACAGAATGATCCTAAAAGTGTGGAATAGCATCAACATAAACCATTTTCATGCTCGCCAATTATATACAGTGATTAATTCAAACCTGAATACCCAAGTGTTAACCTAGTTATTTTAACTTCTTCCTTCCTATTTCTATCACAAATATTCCATTTATTTGATCTTATATAAATGTCTACCCTTAAAATCATTATTCCAAACTTCTTGCCATTCTTTAACAATATTTTTCCTTGTATTGGATTTAATATCACCTTTACCCAAAGGAATGCTAACATCCACTTCTTTCCTTTTTAAAGCATTTTTAGCTGCTCATCTGCCACTACCAGATATTCCCCTACATGTGCTCGTACCCAACAGATTCCTACTGCCTCTCCTTTCCTATGTTTTTACCAAATATTTCATTCATCCAAATGAAGGACTTCACTATGCTATCAAAGTGTTTTTAAAACAGATTCAGAATTAGAACACGCCACCACTCTGTCTGGTCTTATCTCCTCTTCCCACATTAATACTAGCAACCCTTTCCAGGACATTATCTAATAAAATACATTGGTGTGTAATTTATATTACACATATTCATTAATTAAATAAAAATGTATTTATTGACATTTATATGGTTATTCATGATATGGTTAGTCATTTCATGGTCGTCAGTTGAAACTGAAATATATATATATATGGAATCAACATTAAAACCCCACAAACCCCCCCTCCCAATCCCCAACCCTGCCCTGACTCCCAAAAAACATCCCTGTGGTCACATAAGAGAACAAATCCCATTTGCAAAAGATCGCAACACTCCACTCTCATATAGGTCACAGATTGTAGTAACCTTATGTTTCCCATTCTAAATGAAGGACTTCGCTATACTATCAAATTACTAGAAATAAGAGAGACGGACATCTACAGGGAGGCAGAGGCGGAGCCAGAGGGGAGTCCGGGGTGGTATTGGATACCCCTGACATCTGATTGGCCACCCCGGGTGCCACCCAAACTTTTTATTCGCTACTGGCAGTTGCTGATGCTGATTGACATCTCATTTAACCTCTTGTTCTGTATTATTTGAACTTTAATAAAGCAATTTTACTGCATTTAAGATGTTACGCCGGGATGTTTCCTTTAAAGAGCTCTGCCTCCGCTTATTCCACAGCCGTACATGCTTCTGAATGTACTTTAATAATTCCCTGATACTTTGGGATCTACATAAAATAAACTGTGAAAGTTTCGAGTGCATCTGGACTGATCTGTGTAATTCTGAACTGCTGCTCTCACACGTCATCGTTACAGTTTAATGTGATTTCATGTTACGTTAAATGAGATCAAACAACTATTCGACAAGAACATTTTATAATTTCATATAATTTTCAAAAATTATATGAAAAATTATAATTTCGTTATTTTACTAACCCAACTAATGACTCGTCAGCGCTTTATCATTAGGTTGCACGACACGTGAAGCATTTTTTTTTAGCTTTAACTTAAGAAGAGTTGTGCACTTTTTATTTTAATATATCTCTTTACATAAATACTATTTTCCACTTAAAAACTATAATTTCGTTATTTTACTCACTGATGAGCAAAAGGTCAAGGCAGAAATGACCATGTACCTGCAGGAAATGGCCATTGATGGGGAAGAGGACCCGCTGACTTGGTGGAAAACGAACGACAAAATGTTTCCGTTCATGGCAAGATTAGCACGGAAATATCTGTGTGCTACCAGTACTCCATCAGAGCGGGTCTTCAGCACAGTGGGTAGTGTAGTTACTCCAATCCGCAGCTTATTAAAACCAGATAAAGTGAATATGTTGGTATTTCTGGCCAGAAACATCAAAATTTAAACATGGTCTATGGTGAAAGATATTAGACTTCTTTACGCATTTTTCGCCATCCGTTGCGGAGCTATTCGATTTTGCATATTATTTTTTAAACGTTCATTTGTGTAGTTCATATGACCACTTTACAATATTTCAATAACATAATTTATTTTGTAGCCTGTGCTGAAGTTAATTGTGCTGCTAATTATAAGTGAAATGTTAATGCCGAGTTTCGGTCTGAGTGTTGTTCCGTTTCATTTGTTGTTCTTCTATGTTTTAATAAATGTGTGTTATTCATATTCACCTTGTTTCTTTCATTTGATTTGACATTATGGATTTATGGCCAAGGAAATTTTTCTTTAAAAGTATTAACCAGACAAAAGTTATTTGATGTTCGCTGGTCTGGGTTTATCTTAAACTGCCGCTTCAGTGTATACAAGAGCTATGTGACAATGAGCAAGATTTTCTGAGACACTACGACTACTAATAATTCATTAATAAAGGCTTAAAATAAAATATTTTAATCTAAATGTACAGTGTAAGACATGTAAAAAAAAGACAAGAAGCTAACAATGTCAAGATCAGTATTTGTGCAGCCTGCCTGACACGGTATTTTCACAGACTAACACGTCACGTCTCCGGCATATACTCCATCCATCCATCCATCCATCTTCAGCCACTTATCCGAAGCCGGGTCGCGGGGGCAGCTGCTCCAGCAGGGGGCCCCAAACTTCCCTATCTCGAGCCACATTAACCAGCTCTGACTGGGGGACCCCGAGGCGTTCCCAGGCCAGTGTGGAGATGTAATCTCTCCACCTAGTCCTGGGTCTTCCCCGAGGCCTCCTCCCAGCTGGACGTGCCTGAAACACCTCCCTAGGGAGGCGGCCAGGGGGCATCCTTACCAGATGCCCAAACCACCTCAACTGACTCCTTTCAACTTAAAGGAGCAGCGGCTCTACTCCGAGCTCCTCACGGATGACTGAGCTCCTCACCCTATCTCTAAGGGAGAAGCCCGCCACCCTTCTGAGGAATCCCATTTTAGCCGCTTGTACTCGCGACCTAGTTCTTTCGGTCATGACCCAACCTTCATGACCATAGGTGAGGGTAGGAACAAAAATTGACCGGTAGATCGAGAGCTTTGCCTTTCGGCTCAGCTCTCTTTTCGTGACAACGGTGCGATAGAGCGAGTGCAATACCGCCCCTGCTGCCCCGACTCTCCGGCCAACCTCCCGCTCCATTGTCCCCTCACTCGTGAACAAGACCCCGAGGTACTTGAACTCCTTCACTTGGGGCAAAACTTCATTCCCTACCTGGAGTACGCACTCCATCGGTTTCCTGCTGAGAACCATGGCCTCAGATTTAGAGGTGCTAATCCTCATCCCAGCTGCTTCACACTCGACTGCCAAGCTGATCCAGTGAGAGCTGAAGGTCACGGACCGACGATGACATGAAGACAACATCATCTGCAAAAAGCAGCGATGAGATCCCCAGCCCACCGAACCGCACACCTTCCCCACCCCGACTATGCCTCGATATCCTGTCCATGAATATCACAAACAGGATTGGTGACAAAGCGCAGCCTTGGCGGAGACCAACCCCACATGGAATGAACTCGACTTTGTGCCGAGGACCCGGACACAGCCCTCGCTTTGGACGTACAGGGATTGGATCGCCCTAAGAAGGGACCCCCCACCCCGTACTCCAGCAGCACCTCCCACAGTCTGTCCCGGGGACCCGGTCATACGCCTTCTCCAGATCCACAAAACTCATGTAGACCGGATGGGCATACTCCCAGGCCCCCTCCAGGATCCTTGCGAGAGTAAAGACCTGGTCCGTCGCTCCACGGCCAGGACTAAAACCGCATTGTTCCTCTTCAATCTGAGGTTCGACAATCGGGCTGAACCCTCCTCTCCAGCACCTTGGAGTAAACTTTACCAGGGAGGCTGAGAAGTGTGATACCCCTGTAGTTGGCACACACTCTCTGATCCCCTTTTGAAGAGGGGAACCACCACCCCGTTCTGCCACTCCTTAGGCACTGTCCCAGATTTCCACGCTAATGTTGAAGAGGCGTGTCATCCATGACACCCCTCCACATCCAGAGCTTTCAGCATTTCTGGTCGGATCTCATCAATCCCGGGGCTTTGCCACTGCGGAGTTGTTTGACTACCTCAGTGACCTCCCCAGGGAAATAGAATCTGATCCCCCATCATCCTCCGGCTCTGCCTCTACCATAGAGGGCGTGTTGGGATTTAGGAGTTCTTCATAGTGTTCCTTCCACGCCCAATAACCTCCTCGGTTGAGGTCAACAGCGTCCCATCTTTGCTGTATACAGCTTGAATGGTTCCCCGCTTCCCCTCCTAAGGTGGCGGATCGGTTTTCCAGAAGCACTTTGGTGCGGACCGAAAGTCCTTCTCCATGGCTTCTCCGAACTTTTCCCACACCCACTGCTTTGCCTCCCTCACGTCCGAGGCCGCAGCCCTTCGGGCCTGTCGGTACCTTGCAACTGCCTCCGGAGACCTCCGGGACAACAAATCCCGGAAGGCCTCTTTCTTCAGTCGGACGGCTTCCCTGACCACCAGTGTCCACCACGGTGTTCGAGGGTTACCACCCCTTGCGGCACCTAAAACCTTGAGGCCGCAGCTCTCCACCGCAGCTTCGGCAATGGAAGCTTTGAACATTGCCCACTCCGGTTCAATGTCCCCAACCTCCACAGGGATGCCTGAAAAGCTCCACTGGAGGTGTGAGTTGAAGATCTCGCGGACAGGGACTTCCTCCAAACGTTCCCAGTTCACCCGCACTACTCGCTTGGGCTTCCCAGGTCTGTCCAGAGTCTTTCCCCACCCCCTGACCCAACTCACCACCAGATGGTGATCGGTTGACAGCTCTGCCCCTCTCTTTACCCGAGTGTCCAAAACATATGGCCTCAGATCCGACGACACGATTACAAAATCGATCATCGACCTTCGGCCTAGGGTGCTCTGGTACCACGTACACTTATGAGCATCCTTATGTTCGAACACGGTGTTTGTTATAGATAATCCATGACTAGCACAGAAATCCAATAACAAACATCCACTTGAGTTCAGATCAGGGAGGCCGTTCCTCCCAATCACGCCTTTCCAGGTGTCCCTGTCATTTCCCACGTGTGCGTTGAAGTCACCCAGCATCACTATGGAGTCCCCAACTGGGGCCCTATTCAGGACTCCATTCAGGGTCTCCAAGAAGGCCGAATACTCTGAACTGCTGTTCGGTGCATATGCACAGACAACAGTCAGAGCTTTCCCCCCCACAACCCGTAGGCGTAGGGAGGCGACCCTCTCGTCCACCGGGGTAAACTCCAACGTAGTGGCGCTCAGCCGGGGACTCGTGAGTATCCCCACACCCGCCCGTCGCCTCACACCCTGGGAAACTCCAGAGAAGAATAGAGTCCATCCCCTATCCAGGAGTACGGATCCAGAGCCAAAACTGTGCGTTGATGTAAGCCCCACCAGATCCAACTGGTAACGCTCCACCTCCCTCACTAGTTCCGGCTCCTTCCCCCCCAGTGAGGTAACATTCCACGTCCCCAGAGCAAGCCTTTGCTGCCCGGCATATACAGGTCCTTTTCAAAAAATTAGCATATTGTGATAAAGGTCATTATTTTCCATAATGTAATGATAAAAATTAAACTTTCATATATTTTAGATTCATTGCACACCAACTGAAATATTTCAGGTCTTGTATTGTTTTAATACTGATGATTTTGGCATACAGCTCATGAAAACCCAAAATTCCTATCTCAAAAAATTAGCATATTTCATCCGACCAATAAAAGAAGTGTTTTTAATACCAAAAAAAGTCAACCTTCAAATAATTATGTTCAGTTATGCACTCAATACTTGGTCGGGAATCCTTTTGCAGAAATGACTGCTTCAATGCGGCGTGGCATGGAGGCAATCAGCCTGTGGCACTGCTGAGGTGTTATGGAGGCCCAGGATGCTTCGATAGCGGCCTTAAGCTCATCCAGAGTGTTGGGTCTTACGTCTCAACTTTCTCTTCACAATATCCCACAGATTCTCTATGGGGTTCAGGTCAGGAGAGTTGGCAGGCCAATTGAGCACAGTAATACCATGGTCAGTAAACCATTTACCAGTGGTTTTGGCACTGTGAGCAGGTGCCAGGTCATGCTGAAAAATGAAATCTTCATCTCCATAAAGCTTTTCAGCAGATGGAAGCATGAAGTGCTCCAAAATCTCCTGATAGCTAGCTGCATTGACCCTGCCCTTGATAAAACACAGTGGACCAACACCAGCAGCTGACATGGCACCCCAGATCATCACTGACTGTGGGTACTTGACACTGGACTTCAGGCATTTTGGCATTTCCTTCTCCCCAGTCTTCCTCCAGACTCTGGCACCTTGATTTCGAATGACATGCAAAATTTGCTTTCATCCGAAAAAGTACTTTGGACCACTGAGCAACAGTCCAGTGCTGCTTCTCTGTAGCCCAGGTCAGGCGCTTCTGCCGCTGTTTCTGGTTCAAAAGTGGCTTGACCTGGGGAATGCGGGATGTTTCTACTCCAGACTCAGTCCACTGCTTCCTGAGGTCCCCCAAGGTCTGGAATCGGTCCTTCTCCACAATCTTCCTCAGGGTCCAGTCACCTCTTCTCGTTGTGCAGCGTTTTTGCCACACTTTTTCCTTCCCACAGACTTCCCACTGAGGTGCCTTGATACAGCACTCTGGGAACAGCCTATTTGTTCAGAAATGTCTTTCTGTGTCTTACCCTCTTGCTTGAGGGTGTCAATGATGGCCTTCTGGACAGCAGTCAGGTCGGCAGTCTTACCCATGATTGCGGTTTTGAGTAATGAAACAGGCTGGGAGTTTTTAAAAGCCTCAGGAATCTTTTGCAGGTGTTTAGAGTTAATTAGTTGATTCAGATGATTAGGTTAATAGCTCGTTTAGAGACCCTTTTCATGATATGCTAATTTTTTGAGATAGGAATTTTGGGTTTTCATGAGCTGTATGCCAAAATCATCAGTATTAAAACAATAAAAGACCTGAAATATTTCAGTTGGTGTGCAATGAATCTAAAATATATGAAAGTTTAATTTTTATCATTACATTATGGAAAATAATGACCTTTATCACAATATGCTAATTTTTTGAGAAGGACCTGTACTACAGTATTTAAAATAGCATATATGCATTAGTTATATTCTCAATTTAATTTACAGAGCAATCCCTGCAAAGTTTTTAGGTTAACTATAGAAGAGACTAGGATTAGTGAGTCACACTAGCAAGACTCGCAAAAGGGGGCGTGGCATCACGATGGTGGCTCTACATCGTGATGTTGGTCAGCCATCACGATGGACGATAATATCATCCATCGGCACAACCCTAGACCGTAGACAGTACCCCGGTACCTCCAGAAATTCTGTTATCGTAAATCATTTTTTGTTTGAGTACCGACTTGGTACCGGAGTACCAGTATTTTTGACAACACTAGTTGCAAGAAACAGAAAAATAAGAAAACGTCATATTTGAAGTAAGTTAAGGTTTAGCAGCATGTTTGTTTGCTGAATACATTTTATGAGACGCTGTGTGAGTTAATAAGACTCCAATAGGCTACAGGTTAATCAGATTAGAGAGATTGTTTCGCAATTTAGCATAACAATCCTTACGATTACATCTGCGCTAGTAATACATGCATATATCGTGCAGTATGGAAGTTACAGTATACAAATGTTTAGCTAATGTGTGGAAGTAGGATACAGCTTCAGCGAGTAAACATTTAGCAGTTTGAAATCGATTAGCTAGTTCAGTTACTTCAGTTCAGAGGAAGGCTAGCAATGATCAAACTGGTAACTTAGATTGGTACTTGATTTTAATGTACAGTTATGAAAATGAGGATTTGTAATTAAGATAAAAATGTGAGTAATTGCATGATTAGATGTAACCATAGGCTGTCATATTTTTGCACAGGATCAATTAAACATGAAAAGAAAGGGAGAGATATATTTTTAAAGGGAGAGACACATTTTTAAAGAAGCACAAACAGACCCCAGCCCTTGCATCACGAGTGGAGCGGTTAGTGTGCTGTGCTGCAAACCTGGTGACCAGAGTTTGATTCCTGCTCATGGCCAACACCAGTGATGATTATCTGAACTGGTCCTGGGCCTCTCCTAGGTCAACTCAGCCTAAAATGAGTACCTGGTGTGGTGTGTAAACATTGCCACTGGGGAGACAAAGGCGGTCGGGTGTGGTGCTGGCCACCCACCCCCTTGTGTACCGGTCTGGCCTTCATAGGTGCTCGCTAACAGCACTTGCCCCTACAGTCTGTTAAGGCTAAATGGGGGATCTTTGTTATTACTATCAATACCAGAAAAACAGCTTGTAAATCATACATACCACATTTTTTTACATGTATATATTTAAGTGATGGATAGGTTTAGGGGATAGAAAATAAAGTTTGCACAGTATAAAAATCATTATGGAAATTCCCCATAAAACATGGAAAACCAACATTGTGTGTGTGTGTGGGTGTGGACCCCCGAAAGTAACAGTGGCCACCCCTGGCCACCCCAAATATAAAACTCTAGATCCACCACTGACAGGGAGACATTGTAGCAGGTAGTTGAATTTTGGAATACAATTCATTTTAATAACATTAACCATCACAATCATAGATAAATGTAATGAAGCCCACATCGCTCGAAAACCTTTTTATTAAGGGGTCAGAATGTATTAAGTCACACAAATTTGCTGGGAATAAAATACCCAAATACTTGATGCCCTGTTTGGGCCACTGGAAGACGCCTGCCTGAAAAGTTGTTATCGGGGAGTAGCAGTGCTCGAAATGAATCAAGTCTTATGGGGAGTGTGACACTGGGAAGAAGTCAAGAGAGCTTGATCTAGGTGCAGTGAAGGATTTTAATCAAAAATAATAATAAACAAGTACAAAATATAACATCCACAATGGGAAAACAAGAACAGGAAGAGGATGAAAACAGCTACAAAGGGCACCGGGCAAACACAGGTGAGGACACAATCAAGGACAGCTGGCAGTGATGCAGGCAGGGAATTATGGGAAGTGTAGTCCGGGAACAGATGACGGGAGAAACCCAGGGCAGACAACAGCGAGTCGTGACAGGAGGTCCCCACCATAAGACTTTTTTTTTGGTGGTGGTGGTGGTGGTGGTGTTGGGGGTTAGTCTCGCAATATACAATTTAAACAAAATATAGAATATATTTATTTGATCATAATATACATAACTATATACTATTTATTAACATGATAAATGTCTTTACTGTGACTTTTGATCAATTTAATGCATCCTTGCTGAATAAAAGTATTAATTTCTTTAATTTATTTCCCAAGAAAATAATGAAATAAATAAATTCTTACTGACCTCAAACTTTTGAATGTAGTGTATAATGTTACAAAAGGTTTCTTTTCAGATAAATGTTGTTCTTTTGAACTTTCTATTCATCAAATAATCCTGAAAAAACAAACTGTACACAACTGTTTTCAACATTGATAATAATAATAAATGTGACCATGTGATCATGTGACACTGAAGACTGGAGTAATGATGCTGAAAATTCAGCTTTGATCACAGGAATAAATTACATTTTACTTTTGCATTATTATTATTATATTAAATTGTAAATATATTTCACAATATTACTGTTTTTACTGTATTTTGGATAAAATCAATGCAGGCTAAGTAAGCAGAAGAGACTTTTAAACTTTTGAACAATAGTGTACATCCAACAGAATAATTCTAGCATTATTTCCCAATGTAGTATTTACTACCCTAAAAACAACTGGATGATTGATGTGACACTTTGCGGTAAAATGTTTGTTCCAAAAGACTTTAAGTGCATTGAAATGCATGAAACTAGTTTATTAAATATTAAAAATATCAATTGTGACAAGACAGGCTGTCAGTCTGTGTGTTAGTGTCGGTGGGGATTTTTCCAACAATTTCAGTGCAGTTACATTGTTACATAAGTAGGTGATGGCAGACTATTCAAACATTTCAGCCAGCTGCTTTATTCTGGAACAAACAATGCTATGGTTATCATTACTATTTCAGTCATTGCTATTTCAAGAGTGAATCCCGCATTTATATGCAGATGTGATTGCAGCGTTTACTTGGCCGTTGGTCCTCCTCTTAGCAGCATGAAATGATGCCTCTTAATACTGAAAAATGAGTACGTCAAAAGGTTTCCAATTTATGCAAGAAATACAAAAGCCCAGAATTAAAAGTTACCAATGCTGAGAAGTCTAAATTTTTTTATATGATGTCTATCTAAATAAAAAAATAAACATCACAATTTTCCCTGGTGCTATGTAGTCAGCAAAGATGGTGAAAGGTCCACCTGCACTTGACCCACATGTGCGCAGTTTCATTGGCATCAAACACAGACCCTTGATGACAGCCTTCACTGCTTTCTTCATAGCCATTGGATACAATAATTTTATTGACATTTTAGATTTGTTTCCAGTGAGATATTGAGTTTATGTAGTGACTTTGCTGTTCTAAAAATTACTGTTGCTACTCTAGAAACAACATTCTTTTAAAATAAACTCCAGCCAATAGGAGGGATAAACACAAGGAACATGCAGATTCATCCACAACTCTCCCGAGTTTATTCCACAAAACAAACTCCGGACGCTAGGTGGAGCAAGCCTAAAAAGAAACAAGAAAGGCGCCTAGCTTCCTTGGACAGTCAAGTGAATGTTCAGTGAGTTAAGCTCATGGTGTGTTTCTCAGCAACGTGAGAAACACACCATGACTTACATTTACATTTACATTTCTTCATTTGGCAGATGCTTTTATCAAAAGCGACTTACAAAAGAGGAAAACATCAGCGAATCATCTTAAGGAGACATTTGTACGAAAAGTGCCATACTACAAAGTTTCACTATCATCAGAATAGTATACAAAACAGATTTAAGTGCAACAAGTTTTTTTTTTAGTGACTGGTTAAGTGCTCTTGGAAAAGATGTGTTTTTAGCCGTTTTTTTGAAGATAGAGAGTGAGTTAGCTTCCCGGATTGAGTTGGGAAGGTCATTCCACCACCGTGGTATGATGAAACTGAAAGTCTGGGTAAGTGTTTTGGTGCCTCTTTGTTTTGGTACGACAAGGCGACGCTCCTTAGCCGACCGCAGGCTTCTGGTGGGAATGTAGCTCTGCATAAATGTTTTTAGGTATGCTGGAGCAGACACAGTGACTGTTTTGTATGCCAGCATCAGGGCCTTGAATTTAGTACGTGCATGAACCGGCAGCCAGTGGAGAGAGACAAAGAGTGGTGTAACAAGCGCTCCCTTTGGTTCATTAAAGACCAGACGTGCTGCTGCATTCTGGATCATTTGGAGAGGTCTAATAGCACATGCAGGAAGGCCTGCAATCTAGTTATGACAAGGGACTGAACGAGCAGTTGTGTGGCATGTACAGAGAGGAAAGGTCTTATCTTCCTGATATTGAGTTGTGGTCTGTGAACTTTAGCTCATCATCAATGGTTACCCATAGATTTCTGACCGTTTTGAAAGGACCCTGTAGTTGGACCCAGCTGCACGGTGATGTTGTGTTCAACAGCAGGGTTGGCTGGAAAGACAAGGAGTTCGGTCTTGGCTGGGTTGAGTTGAAGGTGGTGTTCCTTCATCCAGGCTGAGATGTCTGCCAGACAGGCAGCGATTCGAGTGGTCACTGTGGTGTCGTTGGGCTGGAATACAATTAGAGTTGCGTGTCATCAGCGTAGCAGTGGTAAGAGAAACCATGTGACTGGATGATGGGTCCTAATCCTAACTTCCTTAGTCCATTGATTTTATGAAAGATATCGCTTGTGGGCATGTAAATATTTTGCGGCCATCTTTAGTATCTATTCTCAATTTGGCTTCGAACATCAGTGCAAAAGTGATCCTCCTTCGATTCAAGAGTTTCTTGAAGGAGTGTTACTACAGAAAACATACTCCATCCGTTAGGCGGAACCAACACTAAAAGAAACAAAAGTCAAGCTCACGTGAGGATAACGTGAGAAACACCAAATGGCTTACTCACCCCATTGTCTCAATGAGAGACAATGCTTGCTGTGGGCATGTAAATATTTTACGGCTATCCTTAGTATCTATTCTGAATTTGGCTGGGAACATCAGTGTGAAAGCAATCTTCTGTTGATGTAAGAGATTCTTGAAGGAGTGTTACTAGTCAAGTCAAGTCAATTTTGTTTGCATAGCGCCTTTCACAACACACATCATTTCAAAGCAGCTTTACAGAGGATCAGCATTAACAGACGATAAAACTGTAATGTCTATAAAGTCGATTAATCATCATTGTGTAATTTAGATAAAATACGATTTTTAATAGTGTTTAAAAATAATTAAATGATAATTGTATTAATAACCCCAGTGAGCAAGCTGTAGGCGACTGTGGCAAGGAACACAAAACTCCATAAGATGTGGATTAATGGAGAAAAATAACCTTGGGAGAAACCAGACTCACTGTGGGGGCCAGTTCCCCTCTGACTAACATCATGAATATAATGTAAATATTAATTATGTATAGTTAAAGTCATGGTTTAAAATTATTAAACTAAGTGTTAAGGGTCAGTGATTAAACATCGATTGTGTTTGAACTGTAAGATTAATGACCAAAGTCTTTGAAGTCCATCTTAATTAATTAATTGCAGAAGTTCACATAGATGCAATTGTCCTTGTTAATTGGCTGATGAAGGCTTTTGTTGGCAATAGTTAGTCTAAGCATTTCATTTCAAGATCATAGTCCATAAATAGACTGAGGTGATGCAGGTTGGAGTTGGCATCATTTCATCCTCTGAAGTCCGTCATAATAGATTGAAGTGATGTTTGGCTGGCACCGCTGCATTTAGTCATCATCATTCTGCGACATGTAGCAGTGGAGTCCAACATGAAGCAGGAATGGTGCTGGATCCAGCCGGTTCTGGTGACCTCAGGATAGGAGTCCCGAGGTTGAGACAGGGAAACAATTAAAAAGATGTAAGACTAGATGCCATTGAATTTATTGCAGAGTTAGAGATCATGATCATACTACAGAAAACAAAATCCAGCAGCTAGGCAGAACCAACACAAAAAGAAACATGAGAAACACCAAATAGCTTACTCACCCCATTGTCTCTATGAAAGACAATGCTTGATGTAGGCATGTAAATATTTTGCGGCCATCCTTAGTATCTATTTTTAGTGTGGCCGGAAACATCAGATCAAAAGCGATCTTCCATTGATGTAAGAGTTAGCAAAAATTGTTTTTAGAGAATTATTTTTATGAAATACAAGAAGAAAAAATATGGGAAAACTTAAGATGGAAATTTTTAGATGTGAAAATAGAAGTTTTAGATTTTTACATAAGACACAATATAGTCTTTTCAGAGATGAGATTGTGCAAAATTGGTATAGCACAAAATGCAATATGTAAAGAATGTGAGAAAGAAGATCTTTTTAAAGAAGATGTTTTTATTTAGTAAGGAGTAACAAGGTTTGATGGAAAACTTGGTAAAATGGTATGGTAAAGAATGATAAAATAATTGTTTGTAAATGATGAAGATATACCACTTAATTGGAATTAAAAGTTTATTTGTGGTGTAAATGGGAAATATAAAAATAAGAATGTAATCAATCAGTATTACATCAGTATCAAGGCAGTATCAAGATATGCTGTATGATGCATGTCGTGTTCGTTTTTGAGTAGACGAAGTCAAGTTTTCAAGGTAAACATTTTATTTATTAACAAGAAAGAACAAGTACAAAAATAATTTTCCCAGCTGGGGATCTTGTCTGCTTCACCCGTAATCTCAGCTCAAAAGACCCCATTTCTCCTGTGTTCCCTTCTTTTCTACATTTCTGACCCAGGGTGTGTTACTTTGTTCTCACTTTTTTAGACTTTTGATTGGCTTATTTTTGCCGCAGGGGCATCTCCACTATTCTAAGAGTGGGATTACTGGTTTTGCCTCCCATTGGTTTGTTCTTATCAGTTTCTTGCCTAAAGAATTTCCAATGTAGAAACTGTTTCTAGGTTCCGCCCATCTCCTGTGTCATAAATGCAGCTGTAGTTTATCACATCTTCACATTCAATTATCCTTTTAGCGTTTTTGGTTTTAACATATATTTTCTAGTTAGTTACACACATCATTCATCATTTGTTAGCAGGCATACATTGTTTTAGATTTGTCACACACATATATACTGATTAAGATTGTAACACACAACAATTCCCTCCTTTTACGCCATTCATGGTGTAAACACTGTCCCTTTGATGCTTCGTCAGGTGTGATACTCGTTCCAGCACTTTTCTCTCTTAAACCTGCACTGGTCTCTCATTCCCTTAGGGCCATCTACTGCACCTGTACAGGCGATCAGCTGGCCCCTCAGTCCTGGGATCCCACTTTGCTACAAAACACAAGGGAGAACTTAATGCTATCGTATCTGCTGTGTGAAGAGGAAAGCCTGTCGTGCAGTGTATTACAGTTTTAATGCAAGTAACTGTTCTTGACAGGAAACTCTTTCACGACCCTGCTGCACCAGCGGTCACCTGTAAGGCATAAGGCCCTTACTTTTAGGGCAGGGAGGATGCACTCCACCACTTCCCAAGGCCCTGTCCTCCTGGGTTCAGACCACTTTCTCTTGTGGACCTTCACCCGTACCCAGTCACCAGGCTTGACAGGAGGCTCTGTGGTCTTTCCCTCAGGTCCCTCGGCGTTTCTCACCTCTTTTGGCATGAGTACAGCACTTAGTAGTGATTTTAACTGTTCAGCATGCTTCACAGGTGTCTTTTGCGTGGTTCTGAATCCTCTTCTCATCCATTGTGGTCCATCAACATGTACTGCTCCGAAGGCATAGGCAGAGTCGGTGTAGATATTTACTCTTTTGCCCTCACTTATTTCGAGTGCTTTGGTGAGTGCGGTGATTTCAGCCAGCTGAGCTGAGGCCGGTTGTGGGATAATCTGAGGGTCCATTGTGGTGATATTTTTCCCTTCTTGTTTAACCACTGCATATGAGGCCATATTCCCATGATTTCCCTTATAGCAACAACCGTCGTTGTACAGGGTTAAGTCTGGTTCCTCCAGGGGTTCTGTGTGTAGTTCCATTCTTATCTTCAGACCTTTTGCTGCCCTGAATTCACAGTCTTGTCCTTCAGAGTTAATTCCTGTTGTCATGTTTACCCCTGTGGCTGTGTAGGTAATATGAGGTTGTTTCAACATTTCAACGATCTTTAGTTTTCTTACTGTTGAAAATGTGAAGGCTGCCGAGTTTAGGTATGCCACCACTCCATGCAAGGTGTTTACTATGAGTGGATGGCACATAACAATGTGGGCCGTTTTTTCTATTGCTTTGTGTAACAGGGTTAAAAAGGTGTTTCCACTTGCCTTGTCTATTATAAGTGTATGGGCTTTTAATTATAATCGACCCGCACTCTCTGTTCATTGGCTGGTGTCATGTTGAGAACTGGTTCCGGTTAGGTCATTAATTTTCTCGCCAGAGTGTTTGTGGTGGGTGAGTGCTCTCCGAAAACATATTTTTGTTGTTGTTGTTGTTGCTGTTCTTATATTTTAACATGTATGAGAATGTATTTGGCTTTCTTGCTGCCAAATCATATTGTAATGGTTAATGTGCACCCTTCATTACAGAACCTTTTGTAAGAATGCTGTGAAACTGATCACCATATTTGAATGTGTTTTAACAGGTACAGGTTATACTATATACTTCTGTATTTTGTAAATTGTTTTGTATATTTTCTCTGAAAAAGTTCAGATATTAATATTCGCTCCTTTCAAGAGAGTGTTTGTGGTGGAAACCTTTTGTAAGAATGCTGTGAATCTGATCACCACATTTGAATGTGTTTTAACACATGTATTGTATATTGTGTATTGTATGTTGTGTGTAGTGTTTACTGTACATTGTATATAATTATTGTGTTGTGTAAGTATGTGTACATTTGATTTGTAAATTGTTTTGTGTAAATATGTTGTTTACTGTAATTGGTATATGTCTCGTCACTGTCATGACTGCTATGTTGCTCGGAACTGCACACAAGAATTTCACCTACTGTTGCACTTCTATACATGGTAGTGTGACAATAAAGTGATTTGATTTGATTTGATAACAGAATTAAATGATCCACCCAAGGCGTGAGATGGTGTTGGTGGTCTCTATTATTACACACAACGCAGATATGAAGTTAGGAACCGTTACAATGGTGCCGCAACCGTGACTCTGGAAGCATCCTGCTGAAAGGATTTTCGCAGGTTTCTGGAGGAGTTCGTACCGTGGGTGCCGAGAGCTGTATGAGCCAGAAGCTATTTGGTGCAGTACCGCTTTTAACCACAAGGAGGAGTACATGAACGTGTTTCACCACTGAGAGGAACAAAGTTGTTATTGTGGTATCCATTTGAATGAAACATTGATTTATTTTACAACAATAGCCGTTGAAGATTTAACTTTTGTATAGCATAGCTATAGCTTCCTGTTTAGAGTCTAAAGTGTGTAGTTCATGTAATGCAGACTCATCTGTTTTGAACAGAGTTCTAAAATCTGAAGTCAAAGAACCTGTTTGTTTTACGGGTGATCGAGCTGAGCCATATACAATACATGAGTAGGAAGCCATAGTGCTGTTATATTTGCGCAAAACAGGGATGCCAATCGAAGAACAAGCTGATGAAGTCATGAGTAGGCTTATGGGGTGGGCATGGGAAGTTGTGAGGGTGGGCTTGCATAGTAACCCCTCTATTTATTTGTGCAAAGGCCCGAGGCCTATTTTTGATTTGTGGAAACAACATTTCAGTGACTCAGCTTTTCTATCATGCCATTAGCTGATTTTTATGGCACCCTTCCACATGCTGGTGAGAACCCCTTTGATTATTGGCTGAGGCTAAATAGGGCCATGGACATGGCTGAGGACTGTTTAAAGAGACAGGACAAGAAAATTGACGACCCGTCCCGTGAGCTCACTGTAATCAGACATCGTCCTGATCCAGAGCTTTCCCTAATTTTCAAGTGCAGGCCTGTGGAACAATGGACAGCAGCTGATGTTCATGCATGGTTGGAAGAGTATGGTAGAGAGAAGTGATGTAGCTCTGTGCCTATAGTGTCCCCAGTACTTACTCTTCTGAAACAGGAGGTTGCTGTTCAGCTTACTGAGACAAAGGAATCTGTTTTATCCCAAACTCAGTCTAAAGAGCCCATGGAATGAATCTTAGCGATGTTGGAACGTGTCTTGGAGCATGGACAATCAAGAAATCAGTCTGGGACAGTGCGACATCAGTTTAAGTCGCAGAGAAATAGAGTGAGGCCTACTCTACCATGTGAGGTGTGTGGAGATGTTGGCCACACCAACCATTTTCACTGCAGAGCAAATCACCTGTGTTTTCTTTGTTACAAAGCTGGTCATGCATGTGCAGAGTGTCCTAAAGCCAAAGCTTGCACAGCTGTCAATATGATACCTGAGTCTGATGCTGTTCCACGAACGGGAAACGAATAGGCCTGCATGTGGATGGGGTGAATGCAAGGCCAAATGATGATCCACCATCATTGATAGATTATGATCTGGAATCAGTATATAAAAGTGTATGTGAAGAGTATAGTTACGAATGTACAGTTGTCTTGCAAAACACACAAAAACTTCAGCCATATAATGATCTGTTCTACACCACAGTGACTATTGGTGGAAAAGTTGAGGCAAAAGCAATGCTTGACAGTGGGTCAATGGCTTGCACCATGAGCTCCAAGATCTTACCTCAATTGCTGAGTACTAGTGTGTTGTCAAACCTTTCACTTGCCCCAACAGATGTCATTTTGGTCGGATGTGGAGGCACCAGAACAAATCCTTTAGGAGTGTGCGAGCTGGATATGGACGTATACGGCTGTCATGTCATTGTTCCGACTTTGGTAGTCGATGACCAGGGTGATGATCTAATTCTTGGCAGTAACTTCTTGAAACATTTGATTCATCAGCTGAGGGACTCTGCAGAGTTACAAATGATTGTATCTGAACAGGAGTACGATATCACTGAACAAAACAAGCTAATTGATCTGCTAGCCAATGTGGAGAGATGGAAAAACAGTACTGTCCCTGAATTAGTAGGTGTCACTTGAGCCAATGAGTGAAAATTTAGTCTGGGGGAAACTGGAAAGCAATCATGACATTTCAGATGGCAGTGCTGTCATTTTGGAGCCCAGCAGAGTAAAATCAAGGCCAAGGTCAGTGCTGGTTGGAAAAACAGTAGTTTTGATACATAAAGATGGATGGGTTCCGCTTAAAGTGACGCTTGAAGTGAAACCCTTCTGAGAATGTAGTGACTTTGAAAAGAAATTCTAAGCTTGCTAATGTTTTTCCTTGCATGGCCTTAGAGGATTTTGACTGTTCTGAATTTTCTGATGGTCGGTTATTTGATTTAGAACAAAAAATTCAGAGAACAGCTGATGTTTTAATTGACAAACAGGATGAGATGAGTTTAACAGACACTCCAAGGACACCAGTCAACTCTGAAATGAAGGATTCATGTGCTGCTGATGACACGGCAGTCTTACGTGACATAGGCTTAGATGACTTGGATATGGAGTCTTGTGACGTGTCTGCTGACTGCAAAACAAAACTTATTCAGCTTATCTCATAGCACCATTCTATCTTTTTCAGACACAAGTTGGACTGTGGAAAGGCAACAGGCTTTGTTCATTGCATTCGTCTGAGTGATGACAAGCCCTTTCGATTGCCGTATCGACGCCTTGCTCCGAATCAATATGACAAACTTCGGCAAGCTTTGAATGAGATGGAGGACTGTGAGATCATACGAAAGTCTAATAGTGAGTTTGTATTGCCTCTTGTTTTAGTTTGGAAGAAGTCAGGGGATTTGAGAATATGCACAGACTTTCGTTGGATTAATGCTCGTACAATCAAAGATTCCCCATCAGACAGATGCTCTTGCTGCATTGGGTGGAAATGCTTACTTCTCGACCATGAACCTCACTTCCGGTTACTATAATGTGGAGGAGCATGAAGATGACTGAGAGTATACAGCGTTTACATCACCTTTTGGTTTATATGAATATAATCATCTACCGCAGGGCCTGTGCAACTACCTTCATGCGATTGATGATGGAAATATTTGGGGACAAAATTTCGTCAGCCTTTTATGTTATTTGGATGATGTCCTTGTGTTTGCACCCACAGAAGAGCTGGCATTGCAGCGCCTGGAAATGGTATTCAAGCGTCTGAAAACTCATAATCTTAAGTTTGCCCCGAAGAAATGTCATCTCTTGCGGAGTTCTGTGAAATTTTTAGGTCACATCATCAGTGCTGATGCTATTGCTACTGATCCAGAAAAAGTCAAAGCCATTGCTTCTGTCACTCAGGATGATCTTATGGTTGAGGGTACCAGTGTTCCCTGCCAGCAGAAGATAAGGTCTTTTCTGGGTATGGTGGTGTTTTACCAGCAGTTTATTGACGACTGATCGACTATTGCCAAACTATTGTTCAATCTTACTACGGGAAGAAAGGCTCCACGTGGAAAATGGAAGCGTCGAACATATCAGAGAAAGTTGTCTGCTTCAGATTGGACTGAGGAGTGTAGTCGAGCTTTTGTACAATTGAAGCAAGCCTTACTTGAAAAAGTCATGTTGGCCCACCCAAATTTTGATGGGCCATTTTTGCTTTCAGTGGATGCTTCAAGTAATGGGCTCGTTTTGTCCCAGGTTGCGGCTGGTGGAACAATGGCTAGACCTATTTCTTTTGCAAGCAAGTCACTTACCTATGCTCAGTCACGATACCCTGTGCACAGATTGGAGTTTTTCGCCATGAAATGGGCTATCTTTGATAAATTCCATCATTGGCTTAGGGCTCAGAAATGTACAGTGTGGACAGACAACAACCCATTAACATACATTCTGTCCAAAGCTAAACTGGATGCTTGTGAACACAGATGGGTTGCTAAACTAGCACCTTACCAGTTCGACATTAAGTACATCCCAGGTAAAAACAATTTAGTTGCTGATGCCCTGAGCCGCGAGCCCTTTGTCCACCCTAGCGTACTCCATCGTTTGACGAGAATCCTTTATGATAAATTGCCGGCAGAAACTGCAACTGTGCGCACAGACTGTGTCCAAGATGTTTTTCGTTAGTCTACTCACCCCTTTGAAAGTACTTTTGATACTGGAGGAGTGGCCATTGCCTGCCATATAGCTAAAGTTTCCTTACCTGGTATGATGTCAAAGCAGGAAGTGGAAGCTGTTCTGCACTCATGTAGGCATAGCGATAAGTCACATGCATTGTTGCTGCCTCACCTTCCACAAGCAATAATGCCATCTGAATCACCTGATGTTGATGTGATGCCCCATGAAGATCTATTAAAGAGACAACAGGAAGACAATGTTTTGAGCAGGGTGATTTGTTGAGAGAGGACAGAGACCAAATAGGAGGGATTGAATGAGCCAACAGCTGTTCTGAAACTTATGAAACACTGGGGAAAATTAGTGATGAAGAATGATGTGTTGTACAGGGTTTCAAAGAATAGTTTCACCAAGAGAAAAACCTACCTGTATGTTGTGCCAGACACAGTGAAAACCATGGTGTTGAAAGGCATTCATGATCAAGCAGGACATCAAGGTCAACAGCGAACTCTGTATCTTGCTCGGCAGAGGTTCTACTGGCAAGGTTTAGAGGAGGACGTGAGGGAGTATGTGAGGTGTTGTAGTCGGTGTGTATTCAGCAAGACACCAGAGCCTGAGGGTCGGGCTCCTTTAGAGAACATCATTACCAGTGAGTCACTCGAACTAGTGTGCATAGACTTTTGGTCAGCGGAGGACTCAACAGCCAACAGGTCTGTGGATGTTCTTGTTGTAACCGATCACTTCACAAAAATGGCTAATGCCTTCTTGTGTCCAAATCATTCTGCCAAAGCAGTGCCGCATCAACTGTGGTATAACTACTTTTGTGTTTATGTCTTCTCTGGTTGTATTCACTCAGATAGAGGTGTAACACTCCCCAAAATCTTTAAGTGGAATTTACACAATTTTGGCAACAGCAGTACCGTTTCTAATGATAGGTTAAGGAGTAGAAAAAATAAATATATCAACACTGATGATAAACAAAAAAACTCAAGTGTATTTACAAACCATTAATATTTACAGTAGAATTAGACAAGGTGCATATACTTGTAAAAGTGAAGTCCAGAGTGCACAGAGTTATATACAGTGTTCAGATCAGCCTCACCGGGTTTTTTTATACAGTCCGATGAGCTCGATCTTGCGTTGAATGATGACTGGCCAATGTCCTCAGAATAAAAGTAATCCAGGCTGCGAGCCACACGAATATACTCCAGGAGGAACGGCGCCCAGCGCTTCCAGGTCAGACACCAGTGTAAATCCAATGAATGAATGAGTGAAGTTTTTGTCAATGAGCGTACTCGCAAATGAGCGTCTGAAAACCGGCATAGCGGTTCCTTAAATAGAAAGTGAAAGAAACTTCCTGTTTACGTGGCAGGAAAACACGTAACACAAAACCACGCGAAGATCTCGCGTGAACAGAGATGGGGATCAACACACAACAGCTGAGGGAATGACAGATAACAGGGGAAAGAAATATAACTAATAGGCAATAATGACAACAATAATTAGATTAATGCCATAAACCTTATATATAAAACATCCCCTTATGTGGCCACGCTACATAGATTCCCCTCCCCAGCCATCGGCATAGGAGGAGATCGTCCGTACCAGCGTTTTAGGTTCACCACATTTAAAATTTCTGTTCTACATGGGTCTCCCCAACGAACGGTATAATTTATTGGCCCCATTTTTTTATTACTTCAGCTGGACCCTCCCACTTGGGCGCTAGCTTAGCAGAGTATTTATTCGAGGAAGACGAGAGAGGGTGAGTTTTAACCCAGACTAGATCACCCGGCTGGAACTGCGCATCTTTCCGTCGGGCATTATAGTATCTAGCTTGTCTAGATTGTTGCACCCCTACTCGGTGCTTTACCTCCTCTGCCATGATGTTCTGTCTTTCAATCATATTATAGGCTGTTTGGTCAGGAGTGGGGTTTTTGAGGATCAACCTCTCTAGTGGACCGTGAAGCTGTCTGCCCAGCATTAATTCAGCCGGAGTTCTCCCTGTTGTTTCTTGGTGTGCCGTGTTGATAGCAAACCTTAGCTCAGGTAACCACTGGTCCCACGTTTGATGGTATTGTCCCACATATGACGCAATCATAGTTTTTACTGTTCTGTTTATTCTTTCTGTGAGGTTTGTTTGAGGGTGATAGCTGGTAGTGAGTTTCTGTATGCTTCCCCAGGACCTGCATAGCTCGGACAGTACGTTAGAAGTGAATTGTGCTCCCCGGTCAGAAATGATGTATTTTGAGACCCCCCATCGGGTAAAGATTTCTTCCCTGAGAATTTTGACAATCTTACTATCTCGAAGGGGGAACAACTCTACCCATTTGGTGTAATAATCAACCACCACCAGTAAGTAAGTGTTTTGTTTCTTACTGGTCGGGAAAGGTCCCATAATATCCATCCCCAAGGTGTGACCTGGTTCTGTCACTTGCGTCTGTTGTAAGAAACCGCTGGGTTTTGTATTTTCATGTTTATATTTTTGACATGTTTCACATCCTTTGACGTACTGCCAGACATCCTTATGGACAGTTGGCCACCACGCCACCTCCAAGAGCCTCAGTAAGGTTTTCAGCCGTCCCAGATGTCCTCCCAGCGGGTTATCGTGTACGTAATGCAAGAAATCAGGAATTAATGCCTGAGGAACAACCAGTTGGAATTTATTTCCATTGTTCTTGACAGGAACTCGGCGATATAACACCCCCTGGTGGACTTCAAAGGTAATTTGGTTTTCTTGAACCTTTCTGGTTTTTTGGGCCAGTTGGAGGAGAGACACCGTATTGTCATGTCTTTGTGCTTGTGAGATTTCCTCTAACGTATGGGGTATGTCTGAGGCACATGTTGATTTTACTATGGCCAGACAGGGCACACTTTCACTTTCAGAGGATTCACAGACTCGTGACAAGGCATCTGGACCCAGGTTCAGACATCCTCTTCTGTGATGTACTTGGAAGATGAATTGCTGTAACCTAAGAGTCCACCGGGTCAGGCGAGAGGAGGTTTTAGGGCTATTGAAGGCCCAAGTTAAGGCAGCATGGTCACTATAAATGTCGAACTGTCTTCCTTCCAGGTAATGTTTCCACTTTTCCACCGCCCAGACTACAGCTAGACACTCTTTTTCAGCCGTTGAATAATTCACTTCGGGTCCACGCAATGTTCGTGATGCGTAAGCTATTACCCGTTCCCCCTCAGGAGTTTGCTGGGTAATAATGGCTCCTAAGCCCACATCACTGGCATCTGTATGAACCTGGAAAGGTTGGTTGAGGTCAGGTTGCATCAATACTGGGGGGTTCTGTAATATTTGTTTAATATTCTCCAGGCTGGTTTGACACTCAGGAGTCCAATCCCACTTCACTCCTTTCTTTTTTAGATTGTTTAATGGAGCTGTGATGTCGGCAAAATGGGGAATGAACTTGTGGTACCACCCGGCTAATCCCAAGAAGCGTTGGAGGGCTTTAATGTCTTTGGGAGGAGGATCTTCAGCTACCGCTGTGGTCTTTTCAGGGTCGACCTCTACTCCTTTCTCTGAGACTATATGTCCAAGAAACTTCAGCTGCTTCTTAAAGAAGTGACACTTCTTCATGTTCAGGGTAAGTGATGCTTGGTTTAGTAGTTGCAGGATGGTGTTCAGATGTTGTACATGTTCTGGTAAAGACCGTGAATAGATTATGATGTTGTCAATGTAAACGAAACAAAACTTCCCTCTCAACTCTGCCAGGACCTTCTCCATCAGCCTCTGGAAGGTGGCAGCGGCATTCCGTAATCCATATGGCATGGAGCGGAACTGGAATAGACCTTGGGAGGTGATGAAGGCTGTTTTGGCTTTACTACCTTCCTCCATTTCAACCTGCCAGTACCCTGACTGCAAATCCAATGTGCTGAACCAGGAGGCGCCTTCCATGGATTCTAAGATGTCATGAATGATGGGCATTGGATAAGCGTCAGGTACGGTCTTACTATTAAGCCTCCTATAGTCCACACAGAACCTGTAGGAACCATCGGGTTTGGGGACCAGGACTACAGGTGATGACCAAGGAGAGAAAGAAGGCTCGATGATATGGTCTCGTAGCATTTGTTCTACTTGCTCATCAATAATCCTCTTCTTGAAAGGTGAGACTCTATAAGCTCTGGATCTCATGGGCATTTCGTCGAACAGTGTAATTTTGTGCTGTTCCACAGAGGTTTTTCCCAAGACTTGAGAGGTGGTACGAGGCCAATTTTCCATCAGCTTTTTTAATTCCTCCTGATTGTCGGAGTCCCAGCTGGGAACAACTTGTGTGGGTAAGTCATATGCGGCTGAATCCCAGGTTGGAGGTAAGGCATAATAGAGACTCACCGCAGCGGTCGTGCCTATGTTTTCACCCATCAGACGTGAAGACAATACAGGATTTAGAAGTGCAGTTAGAAATGAATGATATATATATATCCTTTGCCTATTTTCAGTCCATATCTCCATTGTCCGACATCCACTATGGCTTCAGCGGTTCTCAGGAAGTCCAGACCAGCTATAAGGGGAAAGGCCAGGTGAGCATCCTTCATAATATAGGTGTCCAACCTGCATATCCTGTCATGCCACTCATAACAGACTGTTTTCCTGTTGATCGCCTGGTGCATTTTTCCATCAGCCATAATGAACCGTTGAAGAGGGCCTGAAGGGTCAGGTTTCGCTTCACCTCCTAACTGTCTCCACAGGCTTTCCTGCATAAGGGTGTATGTGCTCCCTGTATCCAGCACCGCCTTCACCTCTTGTCCTTTTATTGTTATTGGCACTACTAGAAGGGATGTCATTGGGTGGAGTTGAGCAATGGATACTCCTGCTAGATTTTTAGAGGTATGGCGTTCAGGTGGTCTTTTATTTGTTGTTTCTTTGCTGTTCAATATTCCCACTGTCTGCCAGTAATCTTTTGCTCCCATCCAGTCCTTCTCCACCATAGATCCCACCTTTACCAGCTGTTCCACTGATTTCACCGTCCCTCTCAGACAGCCCGCAACCCTTGGGTTGATGTTATTGAGAATACGGCTCACCATCTCCTCTTCTGTGATGGCCGGCTTCCATTTGAGGCAGAGGGCTCGGTAATCATAGGCGAAATCTCTCAAACGCTGATTGGGTTGCTGCACCAGTGAACTCAACTTGTCTTCCACTTCAGTGAGGTAATCCTCTGGAAGAAAAGCAGACATGAAAGCATCTTTGAAGGATTGCCAATCTGTTACCTTGTTCTTTTCTGCCTTCCACCAGCTTAAAGCGGGTCCTTTGAGCACTGTGCTCAGGGTGCCAACAAGCTCCACACTAGGCAGGGGTCAAATGGCCAGATAATTTTCTACCTGTTCGATGAAATGTAGTACATCTGCTGTCTCTCCAGATTCACCGAAGGAAGGAAATTCCAGACGGATAGGGGGTTTCCCACAGAAAGATGACATACTGGGCATACCTGTAGGGTGAGCCAGGTTCGATATTTGTGCTCCAGCAGTGACGTCATAGGTAGCGTTGCCTCTGTTAACAGGGGGAACTTTAAGTCTTGTTGCTGGTACGGGAGTTTTCAAGGCATTGACTGTAGATGGGGAAGAGGCAGGGTAAAAAGGCTGTATTTGAGAACGAGATGGGGTACTGGTGAATCTCAGCTTTTTCATTTGGTTTTCCCATCTTGCATCTCTCCGTAGGAAACAGTCAACCACCGCTCTCTCCAACTTTTCTACAGACCTCTGGACATGATCTTCTAACTCTGCTAAGCCAGCGTCCACTACCTCCCGGAAACTAGTTTCCCTATTAACTCTTTCCCCGCCAAACACGGAATTTTCCGTGTTTTATGAAAAAACGCTTCCCCGCCAAACACGGAATTTTCCGGGTTTCCGTGTTTTAGGTGTTATACGGTAAGGAAGACCCCTCCGCATGTTTTGAAAGAGTACGCAACTCTTTGATCAAAGAAACAGACTGCGATCGTCTCAAACATGAAGAAGTGGAGTATTGAGAAGCTCAAAATATCAGACATAAACATGCCTTTTTATCAGCTTTTTGTCTGAAATGTTGTTTTTTGACAAAACCGACCTCTGTTCAAGTCGCAATAAAAAAAGAACAAATGAAGATAAAATAAAATCGTTTTTTTTTTGCCTAAAAGCAGAGGCTCAGATCTTTATTGTGATATATAGCATCTTCATATATTCATGGAAGAAAATATTCTGCGGGCCATTAAAGTTTAGCGAAAATCGTTAAAAACACTGGCGGTGGCTGGCAACTTTTTTTTAAAAACGCTGGCGGGGAAAGAGTTAAGGGAACTATCTACAGACTGTTTTAATTCCTGTTCATTATGTTGTATTTTTGCATTAAGAGCCAATAAATCCACCTTAAGTTTATCAATCTCCATTTGCATTGTTTGTACAACATTTATATTCACCATTTCTTTTTCATCATAATCATCATCATCAGCATCTTCATCAGAATTATACAAAGAACTAAGGACAGATGCTATTTCATCTGTCGGGTTACGTCTGGTAACAAACGGGCCCGCAGTGAAATCAGCAGCCTGTGTTTCATCAGAGATAAATCTTAAATCATTTACATCAGTCTCAATTTCATCAATATTTATATTAATTTTTCCACCATTTGCCTGTGTCATTTCGGCCATATTTATGAACACAAAAAAAACACTATAACAAAAAAGAAACGGCACGTAGCTCCCCGTACGGGCCACCACTATGTAACACTCCCCAAAATCTTTAAGTGGAGTTTACACAATTTTGGGAACAGCAGTACCGTTTCTAATGATAGGTTAAGGAGTAGAAAAAATAAATATATCAACACTGATGATAAACAAAAAAACTCAAGTGTATTTACAAACCATTAATATTTACAATAGAATTAGACAAGGTGCATATACTTGTAAAAGTGAAGTCCAGAGTGCACAGAGTTATATACAGTGTTCAGATCAGCCTCACCGGGTTTTTTTATACAGTCCGATGAGCTCGATCTTGCGTTGAATGATGACTGGCCAATGTCCTCAGAATAAAAGTAATCCAGGCTGCGAGCCACACCGAATATACTCCAGGAGGAACGGCCTCAGCGCTTCCAGGTCAGACACCAGTGTAAATCCAATGAATGAATGAGTGAAGTTTTTGTCCATGAGCGTACTCGCAAATGAGCGTCTGAAAACCGGCATAGCGGTTCCTTAAATAGAAAGTGAAAGAAACTTCCTGTTTACGTGGCAGGAAAACACGTAACACAAAACCACGCGAAGATCTCGCGTGAACAGAGATGGGGATCAACACACAACAGCTGAGGGAATGACAGATAACAGGGGAAAGAAATATAACTAATAGGCAATAATGACAACAATAATTAGATTAATGCCATAAACCTTATATATAAAACATCCCCTTATGTGGCCACGCTACAGAGGAGCTAACTTTGAGAGTGCCCTGATCGCTGAGCTGTTGAATGTTGCTGGGGTACAAAAAACTAAAACAATTCCCTATCATCCAATGGGTAACGGAGCCTGTGAGAGGATGAACAGGACACTGGGAAATCTGATACGTGCTCTGCCGGTAAAGACCAAACACAAATGGCCGCAAATGCTCAAGTCTCTAAATTTGCTTACAATTGCACCATCCACGAAACAACTGGTTATGCCCCATTCCTGCTGATGTTTGGTAGGATTCTGCAGCTGCCCATTGACCTGATATTTGAGACTGTTCTAGACAATCCTGATGTTGTGAACTATGACAGTTGCATCCAGGCTCTTCGTAGTGATATGAAAGAAGCCATGAGTGTTGCACAGGCATCAGCAAACAAACAGCTGAAAAGACATGCTGAATTGTCTAACCGAAAAGTCAAAGGTGCCCCAGTCCAGATTGGTGACAGAGTTTTCTTGCAAACAAGGGAGTTCGAGGAAAACGTAAGTTGGCTGACTTGTGGGAGAATACAATCTACACAGTTGTTGGGGTGAATACAGACAGTCATACTTACAGAATTCAGCATAGCTTCACTGGTGCTGAAAAGACTGCATCGTAATTTGATAATGCCAGTCAACTGGCCTGGGAACTTTCTCCCTTTTCTTGACCTTGACCCCGAAGATGATGAAAATGAACTTCATCTGAATGATTCTGAACTGAGTGATGCCTGTGAGGCTGGTGTTGATACTTCCAGTTACAGAACATGAGTGCGGGTATCACAGCTGCCTTCTTTTTAGATTAGATTAGATTAGATTCAACTTAATTGTCATTGTGCAATATACAAGTACAGAGCCAATGAAATGCAGTTAGCATCTAACCAGAAGTGCAAATGGCAATATGTATATATAGTATGTATATATACATTAAATTGAAATATGTGAGTATATACAATATACAATATGGGTTTTTGAGTGCAAAGTATTGAGGTATTGCCCCAAGTGAAGGAGTTCAATTACCTCGGGGTCTTGTTCACGAGTGAGGGGACAATGGAGCGGGAGGTTGGCCGGAGAATCGGGGCAGCGGGGGCGGTATTGCACTCGCTCTATCGCATCGTTGTCAAGAAAAGAGAGCTGAGCCGAAAGGCAAAGCTCTCGATCTACCGGTCAATTTTTGTTCCTACTCTCACCTATGGTCATGAAGGCTGGGTCATGACCGAAAGAACTAGGTCACGAGTACAAGTGGCCGAAATGGGCTTCCTCAGAAGGGTGGCGGGCTTCTCCCTTAGAGATAGGGTGAGGAGCTCAGAGTAGAGCTGCTGCTCCTTTGCGTCGAAAGGAGTCAATTGAGGTGGTTTGGGCATCTGGTAAGGATGCCCCCTGGCCGCCTCCCTAGGGAGGTGTTTCAGGCACGTACAGCTGGGAGGAGGCCTCGGGGAAGGTGGAGAGATTACATCTCCACACTGGCCTGGGAACGCCTCGGGGTCCCCCAGTCAGAGCTGGTTAATGTGGCTCGGGATAGGGAAGTTTGGGGCCCCCTGCTGGAGCAGCTGCCCCCGCAACCCGACTTCGGATAAGCGGTTGAAGATGGATGGATGGATGGATGGAAGTTATGAAGCAGAGACCAGCTCAAAAGGTGCAAATGAAAAAGCATAAACTGAAGGTGCATTGTACAGAATGAGGTATAAGTATGTAAATGTGTAAATATATGTATATGGCCGGTTACCATATCAGTGCAAGCAGTATTAGGAGGTAGACGTTATGTGGAAGAAATGTGCAAGGGAATGTGTGAAAAATAAAAAATTAAATAAATATATATAAATTAATAAAAGAAAAATACAAATATGAAGTTCGGGTGGGATATAGTGTTCATCGCCTGAGTTTAGAGTTCAGTAGGCTGACAGCTGAGGGATAGAAACTGTTCCTGAGTCTGCTGGTGCGACAGCGAAGACTCCTATAGCGTCTCCCAGATGGGAGAGGAGTAAACAAACGTGGTTGGTGTGAGAGGTGTCTTTGATAATGCTTCTCACCCTCCTTAGGCAGCGTTTATTGTGAATGTCATTGATGGAGGGTAGCTGGACACTAGTGATGTATTGGGCAGTTTTCACCACCTGCTGGAGTGCCTTCTGATCTGAGACAGTGCAGTTGCCATGCCACACTGTGATGCAGTTTGTTAAGACACTTTCAATAGTGCAGCTGTAAAAATTCAGCAGGATATGTGGGGACAGGTGAGCTTTCCTTAGCTTCATAAGGAAGTAAAGGCGCTGTTGCGCCTTTTTTAATCAGAGTGGAGGTGTTGTAGGTCCAGGAAAGATCCTCAGATATATGGACACCCAGGAACTTGAAGCTTGTCACACGCTCCACTTCGTCCCCATCAATGTAGATGGGAGTGTGTGTGTGTCCTTTCCTAGTCCGCCGGTAGTCCACAATCAGTTCCTTGGTCTTCTGGGTGTTGAGTGTGAGATTGTTGTTGGCACACCACATTACCAGGTGCTGTACCTCTTCCCTGTATGCCATCTCATCGTCGCCACATATCAGACCCACCACCGTGGTGTCATCTGCAAACTTGATTATGGAGTTGGAGCCATACTCAGGTATGCAGTCGAGGGTGAAGAGGGAGTAGAGGATTGGACTCAGCGCACAGCCCTGTGGTGCACCAGTGTTCAAATTGAGGGTGGAGGTTTTGTGGTTGCTTATCCTAACAAACTGTGGTCTGTTAGTGAGGAATTCCAGGGTGCAGTTGCAGAGGGAGGGGCTAATGCCAAGATCAGTGAGCTTGGAGATCAGCTTGGATGGGATCACAGTATTGAAGGCAGAACTGAAATCAATGAATAGCATCCTGACATACGTGTTATTTTTGTCCATGTGAGTCAGGGCGGGGTGAAGAGCAGAGGTGATAGCATCCTCAGTTGACCTGTTGTGTTTGTAGGCAAACTGATATGGGTCCAGTGTTGGGGGCAGACATGTTTTCAGGTGGGAGAGGACCAGCCTCTCAAAGCATGACTCAATGAATTTGAGTCTATTGTTCTGAAGGCACTGATGACAGGTGTATGGATGATGTAGGCAAACTCAAGAATGCTTCTGTATCGGCACAGACTGTTGATGTAGACCAGTTTTTGAGTTTTGGGCACAATCTGGTTAATGACTCTGATCATTCACAATTGGAACCTAAGGATTCCTTAGTGGTTGAGTCTATTGTTGAGTTAGTACATGCGCCAAATACAGAACAAACTGACCTGTCTGATCCTGTACACATGAGTACTTCAAAACCTGACAGTATGTCTATTGCAAAATCTGAGACAATTCTGAAGAATGTTTCCAGCACTTCACTTGAAAATTAATTGAGTCGTGTGAGATCTAGAGCTGGCAGGTTATTTAAACCAGTAACAAGGCTAATAGAGATTATGAATCAGAACAAGGTGACGTGTTAAGAATAAGAAAGAAAGAATAAAAACAATAGAAAAATAAACAAGAGAATTGTTTGTTATCCAAATCAAACTGGGGAATGGATTTGAAAACAGCCCATTGTGTTCTAAAAGAGTTTAAAGATATTGTTCTATTAAATTGTTACTGTTTGAAATGTCAATATCTGTGTTCTGTATGCATAAGTAATAACTGATTGTAATGTGAGACCTGGAGAGTTGTAGTCTACATTGAGAATTTACTACTCAAATATTTGTGGCCAAGGTTTTGAGAAGTCACAGATTAACTAACATGTAACGGGCATGTTTGTCTATAAGAGTTCAGGGAAATGGCCAACCTCTTTTCACTTTAATTCCTATGGGGAATATTGTTTTTCACTGAAATGAATTGTGACTATTTCAATGGGTTTTAACAAAAAAACTTGGAATATTGCTTATATTGCTTGTTATATATATTTATGGGTTTGGTACCTGTTTTATTTTTGGTGGTCAGTGTCAATGTGATTTTTCTTTTTTTCTTCAGTTTTTTTTTTTAAGTGTGGAAGCAAGTGGAATTCAGTAGGGGGGGTGGGGAGTGTAACAGGGTTAAAAAGGTGTTTCCACTTGCCTTGTCTATTATAAGTGTATGGGCCTTTAATTATAATCGACCCGCATTCTCTGTTCATTGGCTGGTGTCATGTTGAGAACTGGTTCCGGTTAGGTCATTAATTTTCACGCCAGTCAAGGGAGTGTTTGTGGTGGGTGAGTGCTCTCCGAAAACATATTTTTGTTGTTGTTGTTGTAGCTGTTCTTATATTTTAACATGTATGAGAATGTATTTGGCTTTCTTGCTGCCAAATCATATTGTAATGGTTAATGTGCACCCTTCATTACAGAACCTTTTGTAAGAATGCTGTGAAACTGATCACCATATTTGAATGTGTTTTAACAGGTACAGGTTATACTATATACTTCTGTATTTTGTAAATTGTTTTGTATATTTTCTCTGAAAAAGTTCAGATATTAATTTTCACGCCTTTCAAGAGAGTGTTTGTGGTGGAAACCTTTTTTAAGAATGCTGTGAATATGATCACCACATTTGAATGTGTTTTAACAGAATTAAATGATCCAGCCAAGGCGTGAGATGGTGTTGGTGGTCTCTATCATTACACACAATGCAGATATGAAGTTAGGAACCATTATATTTTCACAGTACTGCTAAATGTCTTGTGCATCCCACCTTGCCTTTTCCCACATTGTCCAGCTTTGAGCTGTGGTGTCATGTTCTCTATTGTCTTTTGTTTTTGTACTGTTATTTTGAAGTTTAATTTAGTTCCTGTTTTCTGTTTGGTTTTTGTAGTCCTTTGTAGTTTCTTTTTATGATTGGTTTTCCCCTGATTAGTTCTCCTTCCCTGATTGTTCCCCAGGTGTTCCTTATTCCCTTGTTTGTTCCTTTTTGTATATAAGCCCTTTTAGTTTCCTTGTTCCCTGTTAGTTCTTGCATGTTTTGGATGCTCTTTGCCAGGTCTCCCTTGTTTTGCTTTCTTCTGAGTTTTTCTTTATGTTTTTTGAATAAACTGCTGCATATAGATCCCCATTCTCCGCCTGATTCGTCATAGAAGAACTAACCCCCATTATGGATCTAGCAGCTGTCAGAATTCTCCTCCTCAGGCAAGAGGACCGTCCAGTTGAGGATCACATTCGTGAGTTCTTAGATCTGGCAAATTTAGTGGACTACCCAGAATTTTCCTTGGTGGTTAGTTCTTCTGTGACGAATCAGGCGGAGAATGGGGATCTATATGCATTAGACGTCTCCAAATGATCCAGAATGCAGTAGCACATCTGGTCTTTAATGAACCTAAGAGAGCACATGTTACACCACTCTTTGTCTCTCTCCACTGGCTGTCGGTTCATGCACGTACTAAATTCAAGGCCCTGATGCTGGCATATAAAACGGTCACTGGGTCTGCTCCAGCATACCTAAAAACATTTATGCAGAGCTACATTCCCACCAGAAGCCTGCGGTCGGCTAAGGAGCGTCGCCTTGTCGTACCAAAACAAAGAGGCACCAAAACACTTACCCAGACTTTCAGTTTCATCATACCACGGTGGTGGAATGACCTTCCCAACTCAATCTGTGAAGCTAACTCACTCTCTATCTTCAAAAAATGGCTAAAAACACATCTTTTCCAAAAGCACTTAACCGGTCACTAAAAAAAAAAAAAAATACAAATTTACAATTCTTGTTGCATTTAAATCTGTTTTGTATACTATTCTGATGATAGTGAAACTTTGTAATATGGCACTTTTTGTACCACCGTCTCCCTAAGATGATTCACTGATGTTTTCCTCTTTTGTAAGTCACTTTGGATAAAAGAGTCTGCCAAATGAGTAAATGTAAATGTATATGCCAAAATAATAAACATAATGCCCTCTATCTTCATGCCTACTCTATCCAATCTAAAATACTACCTAATTTTTGTTATAAAAGAAAATACAATGAATATGCTTACTCCCTTACTATCCAAAAACAATAGAAAAGTGAAAATAAAGAGTCAAAATAAAAGGCTCCCCTTCCCAAACACTCTTGTGTAATTCGAGGGTTTTTTCTATAATTCGTCCAGCTCATCCAGTCCAGGGCATGTGGGCTATACAGTTTTTTTTATTTGTGATCCATAAAAAAATATACTCAAAGCCTGATTTTACTTCATCTCTGGCCTTACATTCATGTGGCATTCCTCTTGGTTGACCAATTGCAACTATTATTACTAGGGATGCACCGAAATTTCGGCCGCCGAAAATGGCACTTTCGGTTTTTGGCCGAAAGAGAAAAAAGGCCAAAAATATGAGCCGAAAATATATACCTCCTTGCCCCGCCCCTCAGTGCTCAGATTTCACTCTGGATCGATCTAGCCCATATCACGGCGCTACCAAGCAAAGGCGATCATGTCAGCGGTGTGGAAATTCTTCAAAGTTTCTGATAAGAACATCAAATTTGCGATCTGCAGTGTTTGTTCAGCAGAAATGTCAAGAGATATATATATACAGAGTACAGCAAGAGCTTCTACAGGAAAGCGCCCTGATCCACAGCAGTGCCACAACTAGCGCAGCAACACCACAACTTGAGACGTATCTAGCTGAACTACCCATTGCCAGAAGCGACAATCCCCTTGACTACGGTCGCATAAACAAAGACCGCTTTCCTTTGCTTGCGCGGATTGCGCACAGGTATTTATCTGCCCAAGCACCAGCACAGAGAGTGAGAGACTGTTCAGTGCAGCATCTCATGTTCTTGATGAGCTTTCTGACATGAGAGACTGTCAGAAAGTTTAGTAACTTTTGTTCTTGAAGAGAAACCTGTCACTTGTACTTAAATAGAAAGCGGTCCAATATGATGTGTAAAGCAATTACATTACACTTGTTCTTCACTTGAGGATATATCTGTCGTTTACAGTTGAGGTTGGATTTAGTTCAATTACTGCTGTTTTACACTGTTGTTTTGCACAATCATTTTCACTTAAAGTGTACATACGTTTACATAAACAGAATAGAGCACTGATCGATATATATAATTATATATTATAGTTATATATAGATCAGTGGAATAGAGGCCCTCTGCCATTCTGTGTTCTGCCTTTTTAGTTTTAATTAAACTTACTGTTGCATATTTAACTTTTTGAAAGATGTTAGCCAAGTTCATTACTTGACTGTTGTTGTGCATATAATAGTTTTCTAAAACTTTACATTATTTGGATAATTATTAATAAAATATGTAAAATTTGATTTTTACAGAACAGAATGAAGAATAATATTTAATATAGTTTTAATATATTTTTTGTCCAATTTTGGTGTGTTACTTTCAATAAAAGTGTGATTTATTTTATTGGTTTATAGTTTTTCAATTCAGATTCATTAAATTCATGAAATTAATGAAAAAGTATAATATTAATACAATTATACACCAAAAAATTGGTAAAAAAAAAAAAAGTACATTTTGGTTTCGGTTTTCAGGCAAGTGCATCCTGGATTTTCGGTTTCGGTTTTGGCCCAGAATTTTAATTTTGGTGCATCCCTAAAGAGAACCTCACCTGGTCCCTCAACACCAGCTCTATCACCAAGAAAGCCCAGCAGCGTCTCTACTTTCTTCGAAGGCTGAGGAAAGCACATCTCCCACCCCCCATCCTCACTACATTCTATAGAGGCACTATTGAGAGCATCCTGAGCAGCTGCATCACTGCCTGGTTTGGGACTTGCACCGTTTCGGACCGCAAAGCCCTGCAGAGGATAGTGAGGACAGCTGAGAAGATCATTGGGGTCTCTCTTCCCTCCATCAAAGACATTTACATAAAACGCTGCATCCGCAAAGCAACCAGCATACACACACCCACCCACCCCCCTGTACAACATCCAACTTTTGCACATGTCCAGAAATGCACTTTAATTCATTGTCACTTTATACCTGGCTGCTACCTCAATAACTGCTATGTCCATAGAACACTATTTCATAGTATGTTTTGTTTACATTTAGCATTTTAGAAATTGTCATCTACTCGATTACAAATGTGTGCTGGTCGGTGCTGCACTGTTTCACGCTGTGTCTATTGTCCTGTTCCTTTTAGTAATTTATTGTACTGTCCCATACTTTTTTGTACACGTTTGCATGTGCACTTTAAGTAGAGATGTTATTTAGTCTGTGTAGTCTCATGTGGTTCTGTGTTTGTCCTATGTTGTTTTATGTAGCATCATGGTCCTGGAGGAACGTTGTCTCATTTTGCTGTGTACTGTACTAACTGTATCTGGTTGAATGACAATAAAAACCACTTGACTTGACATGCCGGTTTGCATGAGGCTGATGTCGTGCAGTTGTTTGTACACATGTATATACAAATGTTCTTATTCAAATAAACATATACAAGAATACACACATACATGTAATAGTGCAGACATGCATACAAACATATAAAGTTGGCTTTGCTGTTATGATTTTAATTATCCTTGATGCCCTTTGTTTTAAATTTATAGTAGATGTTTTTTTATTTTTAGTAGTCAAGTCAAGTCAAGTCAATTTTATTTGTATAGCGCCTTTCACAACACACATAGTTTCAAAGCAGCTTTACAGAGGATCAGCATTAACAGACGATAAAACTGTAATGTCTATAAAGTCGATTAATCATCATTATGTAATTTAGATAAAATATGATTGTTAATCGTGTTTAAAAATAATTAAATGATAATTGTATTAATAACCCCAGTGAGCAAGCTGTAGGCGACTGTGGCAAGGAACACAAAACTCCATAAGATGTGGATTAATGGAGAAAAATAACCTTGGGAGAAACCAGACTCACTGTGGGGGCCAGTTCCCCTCTGACTAACATCATGAATATAATGTAAATATTAATTATGTATAGTTAAAGTCATGGTTTAAAATTATTAAACTAAGTAAGGGTTAAGGGTCAGTGATTAAACATCGATTGTGTTTGAACTGTAAGATTAATGACCAAAGTCTTTGAAGTCCATCTTGATTAATTGCAGAAGTTCACATAGATGCAATTGTCCTTGTTAATTGGCTGATGAAGGCTTTTGTTGGCAATTGTTAGTCTAAGCATTTCATTTCAGGATCGTAGTCCATAAATAGACCGAGGTGATGCAGGTTGGAGTTGTCATCAGTTCATCCTCTGAAGTCCATCATAATAGATTGAAGTGATGTTTGGCTGGCGACATGAAGCAGTGGAGTCCAACATGAAGCAAGAATGGTGCTGGATCCAGCCGGTTCTGGTGACCTCAGGATAGGAGTCCCAAGGTTGAGACAGGGAAACAAATAAAAAGATGTAAGCGTAGATGCCATTTAATTTATTGCAGAGTTAGAGATCATGCTCATTGTTTCTGGTTCCGGGAGACCCAACTAAAGCAGCCTAATTGTGGGTTGGAGGATAAATTAGGTGTATGTCTGGCTAAATAGATGAGTCTTTAGTCTAGACTTAAACTGAGAAAGTGTGTCTGCATCTCGAACAGTGTTTGGGAGACTATTCCATAGTTTAGGAGCCAAATATGAAAAGGATCTTCCTCCTTTAGTGGATTTTGATATTCTAGGAACTATTAACAGGACAGAATTTTGCGATCTTAATGAACGTGTTGGAATATAGCGTGGTAGAAGATCACTTAAGTACTGCGGAGCTAGACCATTCAAAGCTTTGTACGTAGTTAACAGAATTTTAAAATGAATACGGAATTTAACAGGTAGCCAATGTAACGATGATAAAATGGGGCTAATATGTTCATATTTCTTGGTTCTCGTCAGCACTCTGGCTGCTGCATTTTGAACCAATTGAAGTATATTTATTGATCTTGCTGGACATCCTCCCAGTAATGCATTACAATAATCTGGTCTTGAGGTCATGAACGCATGAATTAGTTTTTCGGCATCAGCAACCGAGAGCATATGCCTTAATTTAGCAATATTTCTTAGGTGGAAGAATGCTGTTCTACAAACATTTGTAATTTGATTTTCAAAGGACAGATTGGTATCAAATATAACACCTAAGTTCTTTGCTGTTGAAGATGATGTAACAGTACATCCATCTAGGGTCAAATTATATTTTAGTGGCTTATTTTTACAGTTTTTTGGTCCAATAATTTTTTGGTTTCATTTTGTCTCTTCCTGGATGACCCTGGATGCTTCTGTGTGTCACTCTGAATGGGAATCTGTTGGATGACTGGTGTGATGTGGTTGTTGAGCAGCTTCACTGCAAGTATATTGTATGTTTCGAAAATTCAATAAAAACAAATAAATAAAAGAATTGGACAGCAGAAAACTGGTGCAAAATCATTTTCACTGATGAAGCCCCCTTCCGACTGTTTGGGACATCTGTAAAATCGATAGTCAGGAGAAGAAAAGGTGAACACTACCATGACTCCTGTGACGTGCCAACAGTGAAGCATCCTGAGACCATCTCTCAACGATCCAGGAGCAATTTAGTGATGATCCGTGCATTTTCCAGCATGATGGAGCACCATGTAACAAGGCAAGAGTAATAATGAAGTGGCTCGGAGATCATTACAGTGAAATTTTGGATCTGTGGACAGGCAACTCCCCGGATCTTAATCCCATAGAAAACCTGTGGTCAATCCTTAAAAGGCGAGTGGACAAGCAGAAGCCAACTCCGAGCACTAATAAGGCAAGAATGGATCATCATCAGTCAGGATTTGGCCCAGAAGCTGATATCCAGCATGCCAGAGTGAATTGCAGAGGTTATGAAGAACAAGGGTCAACACTGTAAATATTGACTCTTTGCATATATTGAATGTTTTTGCCTATAAAAACCTTTAAAGCTCATGAAATGCTTATCATTGTTTTCCAGAATACCATAGAAAAATTGATTTACAAATACTGAAGCAGCAAACTTTGCAAAACACAAAATTTATGTCACTGCCAATACTTTTGGCCACGGCTATAGTAACTCCACGAGGCAAAAACAGCATCCTAAGGACGGACAAAGAACTGTCCACAGTACTCCACTCTACCAACTGAGCTATAGAAGGCATGGGCTACTATGGTGCATGTTCCTAATTTACCCAGCTACCGGTTCCACTGGGTTGCTAATATCTATTGCCATGACCATCATGGGGGTGTTAAATAATGTATCCTGCTGAACCAGCCAGGAGTTGAACCTAGAATCTTCTGATCTGTTGTAAAAAGAGTTATCCATTGCACCACTAGACCAAAACAGTTGTTTCAGTATTTTTTTTGCTTCCAAAATGGTGGGGTGCCAATGGATAGTGGTGTTCTTGAAAAGTACTAGTTTCCTGGCTGTTGTGAAAGTGTGGAATGAATAACACCTTGACTATTTTGGGCGCCAGCAAAATTGCAGCACATTGCCTTTACTAGTTCACGAGCATATTTCAGGGGCAAACTGCACTGCCGTGCAGAGAAGGAGAAAGGTGCTGTAATGCACCATAGATCCAACAGCAGGCAGCGTCAGAGGACCAGGAACAGGTGTGTAACTCGCAGTTGACTGCATACACCACCATCGGCTCCGAAGAACATTTCTGAATGAACTCATAGTATTTCCTCGCTTTTATACCCGTATGTCCGGGGGCAGGGTATACAAATACTATCTGCCAACTTCTCATTGGCCTTTTTTCATAGATCAGAGGCATATTCGGCGCTCAAGAGAGACCCCTAGGGTCGCTTCTCCGACACAACGTCGAGAGAGCGACAGACGGGGAAAGATAGATATTTTATTTTTCTTTTATTTATTTTTTTGTTTGTTATACACAGAATAGGTCTTGGTTGATCATGGGTACACTGAGAAGCTGCCTTTGAGACTAAAATTAAAGGAAAATAAATTTAAGAATGGTTTGGATCGTTTAAAAATTGGACTTGGGGGCAGGTGAAGCCCATGGAGAAAGGTTAATATTAAATTGAACATCCTAACTTCCTCAAATATGAATGTTAATAACTTCATATTCATGTGTCTATTCTGTGTTTCTTTTGTCATCATTATGTGTATGTTGTTTCACTAACTCATTCTGGAACTAGTTTCTCACCACTGCAGACGGCTGAGAAAGATGATTTTATAGAAGTTACTAATGCTGCAGGAGGAAATACGGACACAAAGAAGACTGAAAATGATGTGGGCTATTTTCTGATTGATCCTCCTGCGCTCATTATTGCTGGTAATCATTATTGATTTGCCATTTATAATGTGGATTAAAATTTCTCTGGAAAAGTTGATTTCAGTCTTATACAATCACTTTATGATTTTCCAGAATGCCATCAATGGGGTTCAGTACCCGTGTCTAAATTGTTCTGAGGATCTAATTTTAAATCCAGCAGCTAACCACTGATTTATTGATTTGAAGAATAAATATTACAAACTTATGGCGAAGTTATAGAGTTACCTATTGGATTGGTTACTCCACCAAATTTTCCAGAGTACCCTCATTAAAAAAAGGGAGTTTAGTGGGTGCTACAAAGAGTTGATTGAGTGTCTATTTCTATTACTACTATTTCCATTTGCCATAGTTAATAAGTGAAAGTATCACTTTATAGGTATAATAATGATAACTGTTAAATGATGATGAAACATTTGGCAAAACAAACAGAGTGAAAAGAGCATACCAGCCAGACCCTAATGTAATAATTAGGGATTCACCGAAATTAAAATTCTGGGCCGAAACCAATACCAAAAATCCAGTATGCACTTGGCGTAAAACCGAAACCGAAATTAACTTTTTTTTTTTTTACCAATTTTTTGGTGTATAATTGTATTAATTAATATTATACTTTTTCATTAATTTCATGAATTTAATGAATCTGAATTGAAAAACTACAAACCAATAAAATAAATCACACTTTTATTGAAAGTAACACACCAAAATTGGACAGAAAATATATTAAAACTATATTAAATATTATTCTTCATTCTGTTCTGTAAAAATCAAATTTTACATATTTTATTAACAATTATCCAAATAATGTAAAGTTTTAGAAAACTATTATATGCAAAACAACAGTCAAGTAATGAACTTAGCTAACATCTTTCAAAAAGTTAAATATGCAACAGTAATTTTAATTAAAACTAAAAAGGCAGAACACAGAATGGCAGAGGGCCTCAATTCCACTGATCTATATATAACTGTAATATATAATTATATATATCGATCAGTGCTCTATTCTGTTTATGTAAACGTATGTACACTTTAAGTGAAAATGATTGTGCAAAACAACAGTGTAAAACAGCAGTAATTGAACTAAATCCAACCTCAACTGTAAACGACAGATGTATCCTCAAGTGAAGAACAAGTGTAATGTAATTGCTTTACACATCATATTGGACCGCTTTCTATTTAAGTACAAGTGACAGGTTTCTCTTCAAGAACAAAAGTTGCTAAACTTTCTGACAGTCTCTCATGTCAGAAAGCTCATCAAGAACATGAGATGCTGCACTGAACAGTCTCTCACTCTCTGTGCTGGTGCTTGGGCAGATAAATACCTGTGCGCAATCCGCGCAAGCAAAGGAAAGCGGTCTTTGTTTATGCGACCATAGTCAAGGGGATTGTCGCTTCTGGCAATGGGTAGTTCAGCTAGATACGTCTCAAGTTGTGGTGTTGCTGCGCTAGTTGTGGCACTGCTGTGGATCAGGGCGCTTTCCTGTAGAAGCTCTTGCTGTACTCTGTATATATATATCTCTTGACATTTCTGCTGAACAAACACTGCAGATCGCAAATTTGATGTCCTTATCAGAAACTTTGAAGAATTTCCACACCGCTGACATGATCGGCCTTTGTTTGGTAGTGCCGTGATAAGGGCTAGATCGATCCAGAGTGAAATCTGAGCACTGAGGGGCGGGGCGAGGAGGTATATATTTTCAGCGGCCGAAATTTCGGTGCATCCCTAGTTCTCTTCCAGGTGAACACCAAGGAATTTGGTGCTCTTGACGATCTCCACAGAGGAGCCGCCGATAGTCTGTGGAGAGTGTTCACTATGTGCTCTCCTGAAGTCAACAACCATCTCTTTTGTTTTGTCCACATTCAGAGACAGGTGTTTGGCTCTACACCAGTCCATTAGCCGCTGCACCTCCTCTCTGTATGTTGACTCGTTGTTCTTGATGATGTGACCCACCATGGTCGTGTCATTGGCGAACTTGATGATGTGATTCGAGCTGTGCATTGCTGCACAGTCATGAGTCAGCAGAGTGAACAGCAGTAGACTGAGCACACAGCCCTGGGGGGCCCCAGTGCTTAGTGTGGTGGTGGTGTAGATGATGTTCCCAGCATCAGGAAGTCCAGGATCCAGTTGCAGATGGAGGTGTCCAGGCCCAGCAGGTTCAGCTTTCCAATCAAGTGCTGAGGAATGAATGTGTTGAATGCTGAGCTGAAGTCTATGGACAGCATTCGAACGTATGAGTCCTTTTTATCTAGGTGGGTTAGGGCCAGATGGAGGGTGGTGGCGATACCACAGATCGTCTGTTGAACGGTTGTGACGATATGCAAACTGCAGTGGGTCTAGTGAGGAGGGCAGCTGGGTCTTAATGTGCCTCATGACGAGCCTCTCGAAGCACTTCATGATGATGGGTGTGAGTGCGACAGAACGGTGTCTGTTGAGGCAGGACACTGAAGACTTCTTTGGCACGGAGACGATGGTGGTGGCCTTGAAGCATGTTAGAATGACGGTGCTGCTCAGAGACATGTTCAAGATGTCGGACATGGTAAGACAGAGCACCTGGTCGTTGGGAGGAGAGGTGGTTTTCCATGCCACCACTTTGTTCTGCACCTCAAACCGAGCGTAGAAGTCATTCAGCGCATCTGGAAGGGAGGCAACTTTGTCACAGACAACTGATGTTGTCCTGTAGTTGGTGATGGACTGGTTGCACTGCCACATGCGCCATGTGTCACTGCTGTCCTGGAAGTGACTATGGATTCTCTGTGCATGTGCACTCTTTGCCTTTCTGATGGCCCGAGACAGTTTTGCCCTCTATGTTTTTAGGGCTGCCTTGTCACCTGCTCTGAAAGGTGGAGTCCCGGGTCCTCAGCAGCGCACGCATCTCCGCAGTCATCCATGGCTTCTTGTTGGAGTGTGTGGTGATGGTCTTGGAGAAAGTGACATCATCAATGCACTTGCTGATGTAGCTGATCACTGATGCTGTGTATTCCTCCAAGTTGGTAGAGTTGCCATAGGTTGCAGCCTCCCTGAACATGTGCCAGTCAGTGCGGTCTGTATGCTGGAATTAGCAAAACAGAGATGTGGTCTGAGTACCCGGGTACGTGCCTTGGATGTTTGTGTACACAAGATCAGTTGTGTTCACCCCTCTCATTGCAAAGTCCACATACTGATGGAATTTAGGGAGTTTTAGCATGGTTAAAATCTCCAGCGACAATAAACAGCCCGTCAGCGTGAGCATTCTGCAGTTCGCTAATAGCCCCATACAGTTCACAGAGCGCTTCCTTAACATTAGCACTGGGGGGAATGTAAACTCCGGTTATTATGACAGTGGTGAATTCCTGTGGTAAATAAAAAGGTCTGCATCTAACAGTCAAAAGCTTGAACAGCAATGAGCAGTAGCTAGAGACTAGCACAGAGTTCTTGCACCATTCCGTGTTGATGTAAACACACAAGCCACCACCGCAAGTCTTACCGCACATTGCTGCATTTCTGTCGGCACGAAACGAGGTGAGCCCGTCTAGCTGAATGGCGGCGTCCGGAACTCTGTCGCTGTGCCACGTCTCCGTTGAAACAAAGACGCAGCAGTCTCTAAACTCATGCTGCGTAGTCTGCTGGAGTCGGATATAGTCCAGTTTATTGTCCAGGGAGCAAATATTTGAGAGCAGGATAGACGGGATAGCTGGCCGGCTAGGGTTTGTTTTTAGCCTAGCATGGACCCCCACCCTCTTTCCGTGCTTCTGCTTCTGCTTCCTCGCACACCGCTTACGACGTCCTCTACCCCGGCCACCGGTATCAGACGATGCCAAGGACTGGAGGCCTGGTCTCTGCAGCAAGCCAAGGTTGCGTAGTTTCTCCTGCAGATCATCATGCAGCTTGGTTGTTGCATGAGTCATATATTTTAGTAGTGTCTGGCGATGGTAAACACGAACACTGGTTGCTCCAATGTCCATGTGCCGTAAAAATCGGGCTAACTAACATAAATAGCACCATTTTGGATCCGGAGCGGCTGCTGCATGCTAACGCGCCGCCATCTTTGTCTTTAGAAGATAAGATCCATGTCATTCAAATCTTGTATTGTTTTATATATCAACTCATACACCCTGTGCCATGGAATCGGTATATCAAAAATCTCTTATTTTGCAATCTGTATGGCACAGTTTTCAACATCCTGGTCCTAAAATGAAACTGGTATACTTTCTTATTTATACTATTTTTATTCCTCCACCAGTTTTGATCCTTTATAGTGGGCAGACAGACCAGTTCCCTACCTCCTCACACTGCCACCTGCCTCATCAATTTTTGGGGTAATGCTGTAATCAATTGGTTGTACTCTTGGATTGAGCAGACCTTTACAATTCTGATAACTCCTTGAAGGACATAACTCTACCATTCCAATTTACAATATAATTTAAGAACAAAATACCCTTTTCAAACATCTTTCCCATAAATACAGCTATTTGGTTGTAAAGGGATCAATGGAAAGGAGGAGGCGAGAACCAGCTTTTCAATATAAATAATAGTTTAATGATAAACTTAAAAGATGACACAAACACACACATGACGGACATGTCCGTAAACGATCTCTCTCTCCCGCACGATCCCCTGCAGTCGAACTTTATACCGGAGGCATAATTAGCCTAATACAGGACAGGATGACTAAGGAGTTAATCAAGGCAATTTTTCCTCTCCATGGTTGCAAGATCTTGTCTATTTTTACAAGTTTTCTATTGAAATTCATCGTGGAGAGCTTATTTATATCTGTTTTGATATGAATACTGAGTATGTCTACTTCACCATCAGCCCATTTTATAGGTAAACTATAGGGTAATATAAAAGTTGTATTTCTTAAGGATCCAATACGTAATATTGTATCATAATTAGGTTTTAATCTAGAGAGAACAGAAAAGTTATCTAGAGCTTCAATGAGACATTGCAGGGATCTAGCTTAAGGACTTCATCTGCATACATGGACACCTTTACTTTTAAGCCTTGGATTTCTAATCCTCTAATGTTGTTATTGGATCTGATTTTAATAGCTAGCATTTCAATGGCCACAACGAAAAGATACGGTGACAGCAGACACCCTTGTTTAACTCCTCTTAACAATTCAAAACTCTCCAAGAAATATTTACTATTTTTACAAAAAAATACATTATTCTTACCCATTTTATAAGAGAATTACCGATAATTGAAAAAATCCTTGCATTTATAAATAAAATCCAGTCTAACTTTATCAAATGCCTTTTCAAAATCTGCTATAAATACCATTCGTGGCTTCTTATATGTTTCATGATGTTCTATTATTTCTAGTAATTGTCTTACACTCTCAGAAAAAAAAGTACAAAACGGTACCTTTAAGGAACAAAAGCTTGTCACTGGGGTGGTACCCTCAAAGGTACATTATTGTACCTTAAGTCAGAGGAGCAAATTTGTACCTTACTTGTTTGTACCTTCTAAGGGCCAATACTGTACCTTTGAGGATCAATAATGTACCTTCGACAAAGGTACAATAAAGTACCTCTGGAAAAAGGTACAATTTTGTCCCATTAAGGTACCGCCCCAGTGACAAAGCCATTTTGTACCTTTAGGTGGCAAAAAAGTTCCTTTTTATTCCTTAAGGAGTGAAAGAAAATAAAGGCAAACAACAACTAACTGAATTTTAGACATTTATTTTAGTCCTTAAATGGAAAACAGTTTAATTCACAGATTCAATAATAATTCAACTCACAACCATACAATGTAACATCCCAAAATAAAATGCCACAATGTTTAGGATGTCATGTCTGATATAAAAAAAAACAAGATGATATTTTAGAAATGCATCATAGTTTGCTTTAAAGAAGTCAAAAAAAAAAAAAAATTCATCATCCAGTATTTCTTGTTGAACAGTCTGAGGAAGGTGGTTTTTTTTCCCTCGATTTCAGAATAAAGCCAAAAAGATTCTCTCTAAACTACACTAACAGTTCATTCATCTCAGGAGGTTCAGGAGGATTGACAGCATCACTGGGCCCCTGCTCCTCCTCGGCCACTACTGTTTCCAGGATATCATGAGCAGTGGCTCGTCTGGCTATAATGTCTTTATGCTTCCTGTAAATATGTCGTCGGAAGGACTCATATTTAGAAAATGTTGATTGACAGTTGTTAAGGCCACACGTTATGGTAAAATGTGGCTCATGTGCATGAACAAGTCCGATGTGCTGGATTAACTTCACCAATGTGAAGGCTCTTCGAGAGCATTTAGGACAGCTGAATGGTGTAGGCATTGTGGTTGTTGATTAAGCTAAAATGTTGATTACCCTGGTCACACTAACAGGTAGAGGCTTATCACCAACCTCAGACATTTTTAGAACATATCGCTGAATGAAAATTAGGGTGTTCTTCAGACGAGATGGATATACTACGTTGTAGATGAAGCACAAAAAGCAGCAATAACACCTTCCTCCAAACCAAGCGCCCTGCAGACTGACTGACCCTTTGACGGACCCTTTGAGTCAGCACACTCCTCCAGTCAGCGACAGCGTCGAGATGTACAGTAGGATATGGCGATGGTGGCTGATCCTGCAAGAGATCATAAAGTAGTTAAAATGCAGAAATCTACCACAAACAAACCAACTGTTCATACACACATACATATATATACACACACACACACACACACACACACACACACACACTAAAAAAACATCTACGGTAAGTAGTCATTTAAACAAAAAGAAATAAGCATATGCAAATTACACACCTCCCCAAGTATGACGGGAAAGTCATTTTTCTCCCTGAACAGGATCAGCAACAGCAGGATTGCAGCTCTGTAATCAATCCCTGAAAATTAAGTTTAAAAAAAAAGGGAAGTGTATTACGTGAATGTACAGTGTATTTTGGTTAGTTAGACCTTATCTTGTCTGAAGACAAATAGAAAAGAAATTAAGCTTAAATGGCTCCACAACACTAGGGGTGACCATGGCTGATAGGTGAGTCACTTACCGGGGACATCTTCGGTGAGGGCAGCCTCTCTTTCCTCCGTGGATAAATGTCGAAGCGCCATTCTCCCGACTTTTTGTTCGACACTGACAGAAACTGACAGTTGGATCACTGTGTCGTCGATTCACTCATGTACCCTTCCGCGCTGCAATATTTATGCTTCCGCCGAGTAGAGCTCGGGTTAGCCTGTAGCTAGATCCTTTCAATAAAACACAACTTAAAGCGTTAACAATTATTTATCTGTTTCATTCTAATATAAATATGATAAAGGGTTTGAAAATCAAATTCTTCAATACTGTTTGTGAATATAAATGATTACATAATCCTCATTAACATGATTCAAAATGATTCGGGACACTTAAAAAAAAAAAAAAAAAACATTCTGATTTATTTTGCCCATATCTCAAAACTTTACAGTTAATTTAATTTGACTATTATTGAGTTTGATAGTATAGGTTTACTTGTGTTTCTATATTGAGAGATTGCATTATCAGCATGCACTAATTCCTGCCATTTTACATTTAAACATTAAGGTACAAATATTAAAGGTGCACAATTGTACCTTAAAGATACATTTTTGTACCTTTAAGGGTACATATGCAAAGTTTGTACCTTAGGGAACAAAAATGGACCTGTATTGTACCTCTTTTTCTAACAGTGTATATTATCTCCAATGTTTTGTCCATGTATGAAACCTGTCTGATCAGGATGAACAATACCTGGTAAAACCCTTTTAATTGTGAATGCTATGCATTTTGCTAGTATTTTTGCATCACAACATTGAAGTGTAAGGGGCCTCCAGTTTTTTAGATAGACTTGGTCTTTATATTTGGCATCTGGATCTTGTTTTAATAATAGAAAAATCAGACCTTCCTGCTAAGTACCTGACAGACTATCGTATCTATAGGAGTAGTTAAAACAATCTAACAATGGAGCTTTTAGTAAATAAAAAAACCCAATAAACTTGATATACCTCTACCGGAATGCCATCATGCCCTGGGTTTTTTTTTTTTAAATCCCTGAAAGGATTTAATAGCCTCTAAAAGTTCTTCCTCTGTAATTTGGCCTTAGCACTGATCTTTCTGTACATTTGTTAGTTTTCCATTTATAATATTATTTGGAAAGAATTCCTTACCATAATCTTCATTCAGTGGGAAAGGATGAGACGGAAAAAAGAACATCTGCCTAAAATAATTAAATTCCTCTTTTAAGATATAATTTGGGGAATCATAGATGACTCCATCTTCAGTAACAAGTTTCTGCAAATTAATTTTGCGTTCCTGTATTGGAGACACAGGAAGAATTTGTGCATTTTTCTCCATATTTCATCCAGTTTGCTTTATAATAGATTACATTAGATCGTTCTTGAATAAGTTCCTGAAGTTCTTTTTGTTTTTCCTCTACCTTATTTTGTATCTCTGTAGTATCATTTTTATTGCTATCTACCTTTACTATTAGGTCATGGATTTCCCTTGTTAGTCTTGATGAATATTGAATTGAATGACCCCTGAAGGTACATTTAAAGGGAACAATAAGGGGATTTGCTGAACCTATATCATACTGGAAAAATTCAGTTATAAATAATTTTGTCTTTGATAAAATTAAGTTGTCCTCCAATAAACTTTGATTCGCAGCGGCCACTCCGGATCCACAATGGTGCTATTTTTGTTAAAAAAGCCCGACTTTTGCAACACATGGACATCGGAGCAACCGGTGTTCGTGTCTACCATCGCCAGACACTACTGAAATATAAGACTCGTGCAAAAACCAAGCTGCATGATGACTCGGCTTGCTGCGCAGACCAGGCCTCCAGCCCTTGGCGTCGCCTGATGCCGGTGGCCGGGGGAGAGGATGTCGTAAGCGGTGTGCGAGAAAGCGGAAGCGCGGAAAGAGGGCGGGGGTCCATGCTAGGCTAAAAACAAACCCTAGCCGGCCGGCTCTCCCGTCTATCCTGCTCTCAAATTTTTGCTCCCTGGACAATAAACTGGACTATATCCGACTCCAGCAGGCTATGCAGCGTGAGTTTAGAGACTGCTGCATCTTTGTTTTCACGGAGACGTGGCTCAGCGACAGAGTTCCGGATGCCGCCATTCAGCTAGACGGGCTCGCCTCGTTTCGTGCTGACAGAAATACAGCTCTCTGCGGTAAGACTCGCGGTGGTGGCTTGTGTGTTTACATCAACACGGAATGGTGCAAGAACTCTATGCTAGTCTCTAGTTACTGTTCATCGCTGTTGGAGCTTGTGACTGTTAGATGCAGACCTTTTTATCTACCACGGGAATTCACCACTGTTTGCATAACCGAATTTACATTCCCCCAGCGCTAACGCTAAGGAAGCTCTGTGAACTGTATGGGGCTATGAGCGAACTGCAGAATGCTCACCCCGATGGACTGTTTATTGTGCCGGAGATTTCAACCATGCAAATCTCAAGACAGTGCTCCCTAAATTTCATCAGTATGTGGACTTTGCAATGAGAGGGCTGAGCACGCTTGATCTTGTTTACACAAACATCCCAGGCGCGTGCGGGCGGAGCCCCGCCCACACCTCGGCTACTCAGACCACATCTCTGTTATGTTAATTCCAGCATACAGACCGCTCGTCAGACGCACAAAACCGCTTCAGAAGCAGGTGAAAACCTGGCCAGCAGGAGCCATCTCTGCTCTTCAGGACTGTTTTGAGTGTACTGACTGGCACATGTTCAGGGAGGCTGCAACATATGGCGATTCTACCAACTTGGAGGAATACACAGCATCAGTGACCAGCTACATCAGCAAGTGCATTGATGATGTCACTTTCTCCAAGACCATCACCACACGCTCCAACCAGAAGCCGTGGATGACTGCGGAGGTGCGTACGCTGCTGAGGTCCGAGACTCCGCCTTCAGAGCAGGCGATAAGGCAGCCCTAAGAACAGCTAGGGCCAAACTGTCACGGGCAATCAGAGAGGCAAAGCGCGACACGCCCAGAGAATCCACAGTCACTTCCAGGACAGCAGTGACACGCGGCGCATGTGGCAGGGCATCCAGGCCATCACCAACTACAGGACAACATCAGTTGCCTGTGACAAAGATGCCTCCCTTCCAGATGCGCTGAACGACTTCTATGCTCGGTTTGAAGTGCAGAACGACGTGATGGCGAGGAAGTCCACCCCTCCTCCCAAGGACCAGGTGCTCTGTCTTACCACGGCAGATGTGAGGAAAACTCTACGTAGAGTCAACCCACGGAAGGCTGCTGGACCAGACAACATTCCTGGCAGAGTGCTCAGAGGATGTGCAGACCAGCTAGCAGATGTTCTTACCGACATCTTGAACATGTCTCTGAGCAGCGCCGTCGTTCCAACGTGCTTCAAGGCCACCACCATCATCCCCATGCCAAAGAAGTCTTCAGTGTCCTGCCTCAACGACTACCGTCCCGTCGCACTTACACCCATCATCATGAAGTGCTTCGAGAGGCTCGTCATGAGGCAGATTAAGACCCAGCTGCCCCCTCACTAGACCCACTGCAGTTTGCGTGATCGTTCAAACCGTTCAACGGACGATGCCATCACCACAACCCTCCATCTGGCCCTCACCCACCTAGACAATAAGGACTCATACGTTCGAATGCTGTTCATAGATTTCAGCTCAGCATTCAACACAATCATTCCCCAGCACCTGATTGGAAAGCTGAACCTGCTGGGCCTGGACACCTCCCTCTGCAACTGGATCCTGGACTTCCTGACTGGGAGACCTCAGTCAGTCCGGATCGGGAACAGCATCTCCACCACCACCACACTGAGCACTGGGGCCCCCAGGGCTGTGTGCTCAGTCCACTGCTGTTCACTCTGCTGACTCACGACTGTGCAGCAATGCACAGCTCGAATCACATCATCAAGTTCGCCGATGACACGACCGTGGTGGTTCTCATCAGCAAGAACGACGAGTCAGCATACAGAGAGGAGGTGCAGAGGCTGACGAATTGGTGTAGAGCCAACAACCTGTCCCTGAATGTCGACAAAACAAAAGAGATGGTTGTTGACTTTAGGAGAGCACAAGGTGAACACACTCCACTGAACATCGACGGCTCCTCTGTGGAGATCGTCAAAAGCACCAAATTCCTTGGTGTTCACTTGGCGGAGAACCTCACCTGGTCCCTCAACACCAGCTCTATCACCAAGAAAGCCCAGCAGCGTCTCTACTTTCTTCGAAGGCTGAGGAAAGCACATCTCCCAACCCCCATCCTCACTACATTCTATAGAGGGACTATTGAGAGCATCATGAGCAGCTGCATCACTGCCTGGTTTGGGACTTGCACCGTTTCGGACCGCAAAGCCCTGCAGAGGATAGTGAGGACAGCTGAGAAGATCATTGGGGTCTCTCTTCCCTCCATCAAAGACATTTACAAAAAACACTGTATCCATAAAGCAACCAGCATTGTGGACGACCCCACACACCCCTCACACAAACTCTTTACCCTCCTCCTGTCTGGCAAGAGGTACCGAAGCATTCGGGCCCTCACGGCCAGACTGTGTAACAGCTTCTTCCCCCAAGCCATCAGACTCCTCAATACTCAGAGACTGGTTTGACACACACGTGTCCTGAGTTGCACTTTATTTACTGTCACTTTATAACTGTCTGCTACCTCAATAACTGCTATGTGCATAGAACACTATCTCATAGTATGTTATGTTTACATTTTTAGAAACTGTCATCTTTTTGCACTACTGAGTACTGGTCGGCGCTGCACTGTCTATTGTCCTGCATGTTTGCACGTGCACTTTATATAGGTATATATAGGTTTTTTATATAGGTATTTTATTTCGTTGTGTTGTCTCATGTGGTCCTGTGTTGGTCCTTTGTTGTTTTTATGTAGCACCATGGTCCTGGAGGAATGTTGTCTCATTTTGCTGTGTACTGTACTAACTGTATATGGTTGAAACGACAATAAAAACCACTTGACTTGACATTGAGGTACTTTACACTGTGTTATAGTCCCCTACCATAATGATTAGATAATTTGTTGCCTGTAAATTCAATAAATTAGTATACATGTTTTCGAAGAAGTGTGGATCATCCTGATTTGGACCATATATATTAATAAGCCAAATCTTTTTTTCATCCATATTTAAAGGATCCACCTTCCTTGCGAATCATTCCTTGCAAATCAGATCAACATTTTTTGTTAATTAATATCGTCACATCCTTTGAGTTCCTTTGTCAATGAAAGAAAATTATTTCACCACCCCATTCCTTTTTCCACGCAACTTCATTTAAGGATGTAGAGTGAGTTTCCTGTAAACAGTATATGTTATACAGTATTCCTTTTCTTTTAGCCATGTAGAGACTGATCTTCTATTTTTATAATCTGCTAAACCGTTATGATTATAACTGGCTATACTTATTTCACCCCTTACCATAACTAGATATCATTCTAGTCTAAATTGACCATAATTAGTGCTTGTAAATTTGATGCCATCAAAGGTATTATAATGATCAAAACCAGAGCTTTAAAATGTCTGATATTTAGAATTCAAGAAATAAGTTCTAGCAATATTTGTATTATTCCCTTGGCTGTTTACCTGTGAGCCAATGCCACAGAGGTTAGAAAATGTACACAATATTTTATGTGTGTAGCAAATCTGAATAGGTTGATCTGTATGATATTGTATGTGATATAGTGAGAGTGTGTATGATATCTGTATAAAAGTAAGACTATAATGTGTAATGTCCAAATAATAACTCTGCCAATTTGTATTATTGTCTATGTATATTACATGTAGTGCGTATAGACTTAATATTCATGAGGATAATTGTAATCCATATTTTATCACCATCATAGTTGCCTCATAATTACCTTTGACATAAATGAAACACACTTCCCAGCATTTCCATAGTATTTGACGTTTCACACGATCATGAAAAAGACCTTGCATTACTCTAGAGACGGCTTCACTACAGTACAAATGTATTCCGTACAATATGTTATTATTCCCCAATGACCCTATTCTAATATCTTACCCTTGCTTGTTGTAAACATATATAAACTTGTAGACAAATACATAAAAAAGATAGACAAACAATAAACACATTAAATTATAAAACAGTTCTCGACAATAGAGTCAAGTCAATTTCAAGTCAATTTTATTTGTATAGCGCCTTTCACAACACACATAGTTTCAAAGCAGCTTTACAGAATATCAGCATTAACAGACGATAAAACTGTAATGTCTATAAAGTCGATTAATCATCATTGTGTAATTTAGATAAAATACGATTTTTAATAGTGTTTAAAAATAATTAAATAATAATTGTATTAATAACCCCAGTGAGCAAGCTGTAGGCGACTGTGGCAAGGAACACAAAACTCCATAAGATGTGGATTAATGGAGAAAAATAACCTTGGGAGAAACCAGACTCACTGTGGGGGCCAGTTCCCCTCTGACTAACCCCACCCTAACCCTAAACCAGACTCACTGTGGTGGCCAGTTCCCCTCTGACTAACCCCACCCTAACCCTAAACCAGACTCACTGTGGGGGCCAGTTCCCCTCTGACTAACCCCACCCTAACCCTAAACCAGACTCACTGTGGGGGCCAGTTCCCCTCTGGCTAACATTATGAATGTAATGTAAATATTAATTATGTATAGGTAAAATCATGGTTTAAAATTATTAAACTAAGTGTTAAGGGTCAGTGATTAAACATCGATTGTGTTTGAACTGTAAGATTAATGACCAAAGTCTTTGAAGTCCATCTTGATTAATTGCAGAAGTTCACATAGATGCAATTGTCCTTGTTAATTGGCTGATGAAGGCTTTTGTTGGCAATAGTTAGTCTAAGCATTTCATTTCAAGATCATAGTCCATAAATAGACTGAGGTGATGCAGGTTGGAGTTGGCATCATTTCATCCTCTGAAGTCCGTCATAATAGATTGAAGTGATGTTTGGCTGGCACCGGCTGCATTTAGTCATCATCATTCTGCGACATGTAGCAGTGGAGTCCAACATGAAGCAGGAATGGTGCTGGATCCAGCCGGTTCTGGTGACCTCAGGATAGGAGTCCCGAGGTTGAGACAGGGAAACAAATAAAAAGATGTAAGCGTAGATGCCATTTAATTTATTGCAGAGTTAGAGATCATGCTCATTGTTTCTGGTTTCTGGTTCTGGCAGACCCAACTAAAGCAGCCTAATTGTGGGTTGGAGGATAAATTAGGTGTATGTCTGGCTAAATAGATGAGTCTTTAGTCTAGACTTAAACTGAGAGATTGTGTCTGCATCTCGAACAGTGTTTGGGAGACTATTCCATAGTTTAGGAGCCAAATATGAAAAGGATCTTCCTCCTTTAGTGGATTTTGATATTCTAGGAACTATTAATAGGCCAGAATTTTGCGATCTTAATGAACGTGTTGGAATATAGCGTGGTAGAAGATCACTTAAGTACTCGTGGAGCTAGACCATTCAAAGCTTTGTACGTAGTTAACAGAATTTTAAAATCAATACGGAATTTAACAGGTAGCCAATGTAACGATGATAAAATGGGGCTAATATGATCATATTTCTTGGTTCTCGTCAGCACTCTGGCTGCTGCATTTTGAACCAATTGAAGTTTATTTATTGATTTTGCTGGACATCCTCCCAGTAATGCATTACAATAATCTAGTCTTGAGGTCATGAACGATAAATTAGTTTTTCGGCATCAGCAACCGAGAGCATATGCCTTAATTTAGCAATATTTCTTAGGTGGAAGAATGCTGTTCTACAAACATTTGTAATTTGATTTTCAAAGGACAGATTGGTATCAAATATAACACCTAAGTTCTTCGCTGTTGAAGATGATGTAACAGTACATCCATCTAGAGTCAAATTATATTTTAGTGGCTTATTTTCAGAGTTTTTTGGTCCAATAATTAGAACCTCTGTTTTGTCAGAATTGAGTAGAAGGAAATTTCTGGCCATCCAACCTTTTATTTCATTAATACACTCTGCTAATTTTGAGAATTGTGAAATCTCATCATGTTTTGAAGAAATATAAAGTTGTGTATCGTCAGCATAGCAGTGGAAACTTATTCCACGATTCCTGATAATATCTCCCAGGGGAAGCATATACATGGAGAAAAGCAGAGGCCCTAAAACTGATCCCTGTGGCACTCCATATTTTACTTTTGTTTGGTTTGACAATTCCTCATTTACATAGACAAAGTGGTAGCGGTCTGCTAAATATGACCTAAACCATGCTAATGCCACTCCACAAATTCCAACATAATTCTCTAGCCTATTCAAGAGAATGTCGTGATCTATCGTGTCGAATGCAGCACTAAGATCTAAAAGCACTAGAAGAGAAATGCAGCCGCGATCAGATGATAAGAGCAAGTCATTTGTAACTCTGATAAGTGCAGTCTCTGTACTGTGATGAGGACTAAATCCTGATTGAAATTCTTCATATATACTATTTCTCTGTAGAAATGAACATATTTGGGAGGATACTACCTTTTCTAGCCATTTTAAAGTTTCTTGGGACATGTCCTAAGCATAACGAGGAGTTAATGATATTAAGAAGAGGTTCTGATATTACAGGAGATACCTCTTTTAAGAGCTTAGTTGGTATAGGATCTAACAAACAAGTTGTGGCTTTTGATGTTTCGATAAGTTTTGTTAGCTCTTCATGACCTATGATAGCGAAGGATTGAAGTTGCACATGAGGGAAATTATTCGACACTGTTTTCTGAAGTGCTATGACAGATGATTGCATAATTCCAATTTTATTTCTGATTATTTCAATTTTATCTGTAAAGAAATTCATGAAGTCATTACTCTTGAACTGTGATGTAATATCTGGTTCGGTTGAGGCTTTATTCCTAACCAATTTAGCCACAGTACTGAATAAACATCTAGGATTGTTGTGGTTATTTTCTATGAGTTTGCTAAAATATGCTGACCTTGCAGCTTTGAGTGCGTGTTTGTAGCTACAGACACTATCCTTCCATGCACCCTGAAATACTTCTAATTTTGTATTTTTCCACATGCGCTCCATTTTCCGAGCTGCTCTCTTGAGAGCATGAGTGTGATCATTGTACCATGGTGCAGGGCTTATTTCTTTAATTTTCTTTAATCGAAGTGGGGCGACAACATCAAGGGTGCTAGAGAAGACTGCATTTAAATTTTTTGTTATTTCATCAAGTTCTTCTGGGCTTTGGGGTTTATTGAGTATATGAGATAGATCTGGAATAGTATTAGTGAAGCTATCTTTAGTGGTCGAAAGAATAGTTCTACCTGAATGATAGCGTGGTGTAGATTGAGTAACATTAGCTGATTGCAGCATGCAAGAGACGAGGTAATTATCCGAGATGTCATCGCTCTGCTGCAGAATTTCTATATTATCAACATCAACTCCATATGAAAAAATTAAATCTAGCGTATGATTATGGCGATGAGTTGGTCCTGTTACATTTTGTCTGACCCCAAGAGAGTTGAGAATATCGATAAATGCTAATCCCAATGTATCATTTTCTTTATCTACGTGAATGTTGAAGTCACCAACAATTAAGGCTCTATCTACAGTAACTACAAGATCTGATAAAAAATGTGCAAATTCACTAAGGAAATCTGAATAAGGCCCGGGTGATCTATACACTGTAGCAAGGGTAAAGGACGACAGAGAATTTTTATTTGTATTTGACGGTGTCACCTTAAGCATTATTAGTTCAAAAGACTTACATTTATATCCTGTCCTCTGAGTAACACCAAAAACTTCACTGTAAATTGTAGCAACACCTCCTCCTCGACCCTTCAAACGAGGCTCAAGTTTATAACAATAACCTGGGGGAGTAGATTCATTTAAACTAATATATTCATCTGGTTTAAGCCAGGTTTCAGTCAAACAGAGCGCATCCAATCTATGATCTGTAATCATTTCATTGACAATTAGTGCTTTGGTAGAAAGAGATCTAATGTTTAGTAGCCCTATTTTTATATGATGTACATTTTTAATTTGTTTGTTTTGTTCAAGTTTGACCTTAATCAAATTTTTTCTAAATGATTTAGTGAGGGTATTGTGTTTCGTAGTTCGTGGAACAGACACAGTCACTATGAGATATCTAGGTGATACAATCTCTATGTGTTGTAGTTTATGTGACCTGTGTGACGTCTCAAGGCAGCTAGCAGATGTTCGGATTAACCAGTTTGTCTGCTTCCTGACCTGGGCCCCATTTAGTCAATTAATATCATTATTAAGTCTATGAGCCAAATTACTAGAGAGGAGAGCAGGACAAGAGAGTCCGTCTCTCTTTAGCAGGTCAGGTTTACCCCAAAAACTTTTCCAATTGTCTATAAATCCTATTTTATTCTGCAGACACCACTCAGACATCCAGCCATTCAGTGACACTAATCTACCATAAACCTCGTCACCAGGACGAGCAGGGAGGGGACCAGAGCATATTACAGTGTCTGACATCGTTTTTGCAAATTTGCACACCTCTTTAACATTATCTTTAGTGATCTCCGACTGGCAAAGCCGGACATCGTTAGTGCCGACATGGATAACAATTTTAGAAAATCTACGTTTAGCATTAGCCAGCACTTGTAAATTTGATTTGATGTCAGACGCTCTGGCCCCCGAAATGCAATTAACAATAGTGGCTAGAATCACCGATAACAAGGGCTCTTTCAATATGAATCTCAGTGGGTGTATCACTGAGTGGGGAGAATTTATTGGAAACCCTAACAGGAGCGGGAGAGTGGTGTCTCTTTGCTGAACGAGTATGCCACCGAGACGTCACCCAAATGCCCTGCTGCAGGGGCTCTATAACCGGAACCAAAGTGTGTGTGTTGCTCTCTGTACTGCCTGCATCCGAAACAGTATCTAACGGCTTCTCTTTCTCACTGACCTCTACTAGCGTTAACTCATTAACCTTCTCCGTCAGCCTGACTAATTCCTTACATTTATCACAAGTGAATCCCTCACTGCTGACGGAGGAGGCTATTTTAAACATGTGATATGCAATGCATGAACAAATAACATGAGCCAATGCCATGACTTACCGCAAATTGTTCGTTGTTCCTGAGCGGTGAGGGTTTTGAGATTGATTTGAATCCCTCACAAAATTGTTTGTTGTTTGTGGTGGTTGTTCTTGATAAGCGGTGCTTTGAGATCGATGCAATAATCTGTGTACCGCAGAGGAGAAAAAATGGGTGCGTGCTGAAAAAAAGCACACAGTTTAATCGCGATAAAAATAGAACGCGGATGCAGGTGGAATATGCGTGCAGTTGAATCGCGATAAGAGAATAATACGGGAAGACCCGATGCGTGCTTAAAAATGGCAGATGTTTAAGGATTAAAGGCTACAAACACAGACTCTAGCTAGGTGTCAGCAGCAACCGGTAAAATACACGCAGATGAAACGGGAGAAAAAGCGGAAAAATCTGAAACGCGGTAAAATTACAAAGGATATAACTAACGACGCGGTAAAATGACAAAGGATATAACTATGAACGATGACTATAACGTTGAACGTATGAGAATAAGCAGTGCTAAGCAGGCCACAAACAAACTCTCGTGCAGCGTGCGTGCGTGCTATATATTTTCAGTTCATATAATGAGAGAGAAAGAATTAAAGAGAAGAGACAGAGAGAGAGTGAGAGAAGAGAGCGAGATCAGGTGTGTGTGTATGTATTTCTGTGAGTCTGTACAGTTCCCATACCTTCTTTTTTTGTTTTCGAAAGTCCCTGTAGAATTTAGTTCAGCCACGGTGTTATGGAGCTGTCTTTGAATAGCTGTCCACAAAAGAGTTTGTCCACAATGATAAAGGCATGCCTACCATCCTCCCTCTGTTGTCTTTGTACAGGATACAGTCTCTTATGACATTCATTTATCTCCCTTGGAAATTGGTCATTGAGACCGAATTTAGTTCCTTTATGCTCCCTTCCCCTACTTTTGATCGGTTCCTTTTGTTGGTAGTGTTATTAGTAGTGGGGCCCTTGGTCTTGTTACTCCGAACTCCAAGTTTGTGTACTCGGTGGAAAGCCACCTTGTTTACAGTCTCTATGGGAAGTTTCAAGGCAGATTGCATGAATTATTTGATCGCACCCGCAGGATTATTAGATTATTATATAAGACTTTTATACATAAACGTGTCTGTGTCCAATCCTTTAACTTCCTGCAGAATTTAAGTCTGTCTTTGATGTTTTTCTTGGTGAGAAGTGGCTCCTTGCTGCCCTTCTTGACACCAGGCCATTGTCCAAAAGTCTTCACCTCACTGTGCGTGCAGATGCACTCACACCAACCTGCTGCCATTATTGAGCAAGCTCTTATGGTATATTTTCTAAAATAATTAATCAATGTTATGTGTAAACAAATGAAGGTAACTAATGTAATGTTATTATAAGGAAAAAGGGAGACAGATGTGTATCTGGGTCACCATTAAGACCAAGTGTAGAAAAATCTCCTTACATTAGGTGTGAAAGAGTATATTCTATGGAAGAAAGATAACCTAAAATAGGTAAGTGAAGGACTTTTCACCATTAGATAAAAAGTAGAAGGCCTGAAAGATAATGGTGGCGAGTGGAAAAATGCTAAGTGTGGGCCCATTAGTCAGAGATAGTGGACTTGAGAGATTAATAGATCCAAGAAAGATAACTAAAGGTTTGGCATCTGGAACCCTGAACTCTGAGAGTTTTCTTGCATCTTAGAGAGATTCTTCAAAGATTTTCCACAACATATCTTGGCGCTGCGAGCAGGGTTGGATCGAGGCCAAAAGGGTGGAGAAGCTGCTGAAGGGTCTGCTAATGCGGATTGCACAAAACCACTGGCGCCAAAAACTGAGGTAAGCATTTTTGCTTAAAGGTGTTTTTGTATGATCTGATATAAGTTTGACCTAGTAAGTAGTTACCCTGGAGGCCTTGCCAGCCCGGACATAGACTAATTTGACTGATTGATTAAAAGTAGAATTGGGTTCCAGATTCCAAAAACAGTGTGAATGGTTGTTTAAAAGAAAGAAAATTCCTATGTAGGTGGCCCATGGGGGCAGTGAGTGAATGAAATTCCTATATAGGTGGCCTATGAAGGCATGGAATGAGTGAAAGTCCTACATAGGTGGCCCAAGGTGGCAGTAAGTAAGCAAAATTCCTATATAGGTGGCCAAAGGTGGCAGAGAATTAGTGAAATTCCTGTATAGGTGGCCCTGAATGTGGCAAGCAAAAATTCCTATACAGGTGGCCCAAAGGGGGCATAGAGTAAGTGAAATTCCTACATAGGTGGTCAATGGGACATTTAAAAAGGTAATTAAAAAGCCCGGGCTGAGTAAGAAGTAGGGAATTATTCAAATGAATGCATGCATATAATTATGAAGCATGTGTAGAACTAACTACATTATTTGTTTATATGTGTTAATAGTACTAACCATACTATTTTTGTGCTTGCTTGGTTGCATGCTTTCAGTAATTGTGTTGCATTGTGTGGCAAGTATGATGTAGATCAGATAAGCAGGTGCAAGAGATAAATAATTGATAAGTGGAAGAAACAAAATAAAAATAAAAAAGAAGGTGGTTTGTCCCAAAGGTAAAAAATGTACCAAAATATTGACTATGCCGACTCTTTGGGCATTTGCCAAATTACAATGTGATCTAGACAGAGAAACACAAGCATTAATAAAAAGATAAAAGCACCTGTTTCTCTCTCTCTCTCTCTCTCTCTCTCTCTCTCTCTCTCTCTCTCGCTCTCTCTCTGGGAATTCTGGGAGTTTGTGCATGCGAGAGTGGTAGTGGTGAGGCGGTAAAGACTGAGTGAAGTTATTTTGCACCTTTTTCCCCCCCTTTCCTTTTTTTTCTGCATGGTTTGGTAAGTGTTTATTTTTCATTGTTGTTGTTAAGGCGAGTGTTTGTGCGGAGGGATGGCGTCTCAGGTTGAGGCGTTGTCCTTACGCAATGGCTTCAGGTGTGTGCCTCCTGATGGGGTAATGGTGGAAGATGTGCTCGTTGCGACAGGGGAAGCGGTAGGCCACGAAAATATTTCTTCTGCTTCTCGAATGAATAAAGCTGTTGTGGTTTTTTGAAAGCGGAGAATCTTGTCAATCAGATAATTGAAAATGGCCTGATTATTAATGATGATTTAGTGCAAGTCACTCCACTCTATGCGGCTTCTTCCAAGATCACGATTTCAAATGTTCCGCCGTTCATAGCTAATGAAGTGTTGGAGCGTGAACTTGTTCGCTTTGGAAAAGTTGTTAGTCCGTTTAAAACGATCTCTCTGGGGTGTAAACACCCGGCATTGAAACATGTGATGTCATTCAGGAGAAATGTCAATATGGTTTTGGTTTCTCCGGAGAGAACGCTGGATATATCTTTTCGCGTTAAACATGAAGAGAAAACATATATGGTTTACGCAACAACCGGCAACATGAAGTGCTTTGAGTGCGGTGATGTTGGGCATAAACGACATGCGTGCCCACATAAAGAACGCGAAGTTGAACGAGTGCTTACCCAAGGAGTTCAGGGTGAGATTGAGGGTCCTCCTGAGGTAAGAGTTTCAGAAATCAGTGTTATTACTCCCGAGAATACTCAAACACATAGTGAAGTGAGAACAACAGAGACCGTTTCTGATCCTAGTAACATTGCGATTGTTAATATGAATGGAGAAAATGCTGAAACACTGAATGTTGAAAATGTCTTGCTTTCTGCACCAAGTACGAGTGGTATTCAGGCTAGGTTTTGTAGTTCAAAGCCTGATGAGGAGAGAGAGCAGATAAAGTTGAGCTGCAGTAAGGAAGGTAATAAGAGTGGCATGAATGAAACTTTGTCAGAGGAGAATGTATCTTTACATGACATTGATTTACGTTCACAGGGAGATTCTATGTGTAGTAGTGAGATGGACTCCCAAGAGCTCTCACAAGATGATTTATCATTGTATACGTTAGAGGAGATCAATGCTTTTTTGGATGACACTTTTGGAAAGCAAGTTAATGTGATAGATTTTTTTCCAGATATCGAGAAGTTTGAGAAGTCTGTTTCAGTACATCAAAAGAACGTGAATCTTGAGATCTTAAGTGAAAAGAAAAGGTTTCGTTTGAAGAAACATCTAACGGCAATTAGAAAGTATAGAAACGTGGAGAAAAAGAGAACGTCAAAAGTTTTGTTTTAAATAACCATCTCATGCATCACATGGTGACTCTTTTTGTAATACTGCTTTCTTCTTCTTCTTTTTTCCTTTCCCTCCTAAACCTACATATGGAAGTTTTAAGAGTAGGTTCCCTTAATATAAATGGGGGTAGGGATATGTACAAACGTGCATTAGTATCTGAAATAATAGAGCAGAAAAAGTTGCATGTTATTTATCTTCAAGAAACACATAGTGATGTAGGAAATGAAGTTGAGTGGGGTTTGTGGTGGAAAGGGCAGTATAAATTAAGCCATAAAACAAATTTGAGTGCAGGAGTGGCAATCCTTTTTTCTCCTGATTTAAGAGTCGCTGTTTTGAGTACAGAGGAATCAATGAATGGCCGTCTTCTTGTTGTTAAAGCTGACATTGATGGCGATATTTATTATTTCATCAATGTGTATGCACCAAATGTTGGGTTTGAAAGACTAATGTTTTTTGGTGTATTAAACAATGTTTTTAAAAAATGCTTTAATGATGGAAATGTTATAGTTGGGGGAGATTGGAATTGTACAGAGAACTTTTCAGTTGATCGAAACACTGAAGAACCCCATATTCAATCTTCATCATCTTTATCAAGGTTAATAAGGGCAGCTGATCTTTTGGATATATGGAGGGTTAAACATCCTGACGTGAGGCAATATACATGGGTCAAGGTGAATAACAACAGAGTTACTGCTGCTCGTTTGGATAGAATTTATGTATCCAAACAGTTGAGCAGTCAAATTATTGATTGTTCTATCACACCAATGGGTTTTACAGACCATAAATTGGTTTCGATTGTAATATGTAAATCTCAGAGCTCAAATAAGTCCTCTTTTTGGCATTTTAATATTAGACTGCTTCAAGACAAAGCATTTTGCAGGTATTTTGAAATATTTTGGCAACAGTGGAAAATGAAAAAAAGTAGTTTTGAAAATCTAAGACAGTGGTGGGACATAGGAAAAGTGAATATAAAGATGTTCTGTTTGCAATATACTGCCAATTCCACTAATGTGTTAAGAGAAACGATTGAGTCTGTTGAAAATGAGATATCATCTATAGAAGCAGAATTATCTAATAGATATGATCCTAGTCTAAGCAGTAAGTTACAGAGGAAAAAAATGGAGTTGGGATATTTTTTAAATGATAGAGTAAAAGGGGCCTTGGTAAGGTCTCGTTTCATTTCTGTTGTAGATATGGATGCCCCAAGTGCATATTTTTTTAATTTGGAGCGTAAATTGGCAAAGCATAAACAGATGGCCTGTTTACGTCTTCCTGATGGAAGGATGACGTATGATAAAAAAGATATGCGTCGTCACGCAGTGGCTTTTTATTCAAACCTTTATACTGCTGAACATTGTGATGCGAGCTGTTCTGCGCAACTGTTTCAAGATCTTCCTCAAATAGACTCTGACTCAAAGACTGCTTTGGACACAGACATATCCTATCAAGAAATAACTGCTGCCTTGGGCCAACTCAACTCCGGAAAATCTCCAGGCATTGACGGCTTGCAACCTGAATTTTATAAACACTTTTGGCATTGTATTGGACAGGATCTTTTTGAAATCTTTTGTGTATGTAATAAGGATGGCTTTTTACCTGTGTCTTGTCAACGGGCTGTTTTGTCATTGTTGCCTAAAAAGGGGATTTGTCTCTTTTGAAGAATTGGAGACCAGTCAGCCCTTTTGACCACTGACTACAAGATATTATCCAAATGCCTTGCAAATAGACTTAAAAAGTACCTTCATTTAATTGTACATAGTGATCAAACCTATTGTGTTCCAGAAAGGACAATATCAGATAATTTGTTTTTGATACGGGATGTTTTGGACATTTGTAGAGTTTTAAAAATAGAAATTGGTTTAATTTCCCTGGACCAAGAAAAAGCGTTTGACCGCGTTGATCAGAATTATCTCTTCAATGTTTTGAATGTTTTTGGTTTTGGGGAAGGTTTTATAAAATGGGTGAAATTGTTATATGCTGGGGCTTCTTGTATTGTCAAGGTGGGAGGGGTTTGAGCTGTCCCATTTCTGTAACAAGGGGCATAAGACAGGGTGCCCTTTATCAGGACAGCTATATAGTATAGCAATCGAACCTTTACTTTGTAAATTACGAGAAAAAATATCTGGGTTACATATACCTGCTATTCTTAAAACTTCAAGAACGGTTCTAAGTGCTTATGCTGATGATATTACTGTATTTGTTAAAAATACACAAGATGTCAAGGTTTTGTCTAATGCACTTCATGTTTATGAGAAGGCTTCAACAGCCAAGGTGAACTGGGATAAAAGTGAAGCTCTCTGGGCAGGTCAAGGTATCTTAGAGAACCTCCCACATTTGCCTAGAGACCTCAAATGGAAACTAGAAGGTTTTAAGATATTGGGTATTTTTTTCGGTTCTAATGAGTTTCAAAAATTAAATTGGGAGGGTGTAGAGGAGAAGGTATGCACACGATTGTCTAGGTGGAAATGGTTGCTACCCCAGTTATCCTACAGGGGAAGAGTTTTGGTGGCCAATAACTTGGTGGCATCCACTTTGTGGCATAAATTTAATGTACTGCAACCACCAGCAGGTCTAGTTCAAACAATTCAAAGGCACTTAGTGAACTTTTTCTGGTCCGGATACCATTGGGTCCGATCTGCTGTACTGTATCTGCCTATACCGGAAGGGGGACAGGGTCTGGTGGACCTTAAGGCAAGATTAATGACTTTTCGATTAAAAACGGCTCAAAGACTGTTATACAACAGCAATTTTGCTTGGATGGACATTGCAATAGCTCTTTTGAGGAGGGCAGGTGGAATGGGACTTGACAAACATTTATTTCTTATGGATTTACAAGAATCTGAGCTTGTAGATCTTACTCCATATTATAAATCAATGCTGGAAGCTTGGAAAGTTTTTACTGTGTCAAGATCACCTGATTTGCCAGCCGGTCTTTGGCTGTTGGAAGAACCCTTGTTTTTAACCCTCTTCTTTCCTCAAGACTTTTATCATCTGCATGCTTACGCTCACGGTTGCTGGTTGCTGGATATACGAAGTTGGGCCATGTATTGAGTAGCAGTGTGGAAGCTATATGCCAAAGGACTGAAGTGAAATCCACAAGAATGATACAGCAGTTTGTTGCAGAAGTACGTGGGGCGTTAGGAGAAGAGTACAGAGACTTTCTGGATAACACAATGATGATGTTTGAGTGGATAGAAGGGCATGATTATGTTTTTCCTTCACTCATCGTTAGCGCTGCTGTGGAGAATTGGGAAGAGGATGATCACTGTGTGTTGACATTCAAAATCCCAGTTTTGGATTGTTTTGAGTCAACAGGGAAGAAGGCTTTGTACTTGACTTGTTCAAAAGTGTCTAATGCCAGATTTTTGACTGGCGTTTCTTCTACAAAATGGATGGATTTTCTTGGACTTGACTCTTCCCCTAAAGGCTGCTGGCGTGCTCTGTACAAATGTCCAATAAATAAGTGGACAGGTGATCTCCAGTGGAGAATTGTACATGGAGCAGTAGCTACTGAACAGACATGTGGCGCATCTTAATCCTAGCGTTGGGTTGGGTTGTCCTTTTGTCTAGAGGTAGAATCAGTGTCTCATTTATTTGTGCAGTGCCCACGGTTAGGGGATATTTTTTCCCTTTTAAGCATTTGGTTTTCATCTTTGGGTGAGGTTTTTCCTTTCAGTTGTTTGTTTATGGTCCTAGGTATTCCGTTCTAAGGAAAAGGACTTTGGTTTTAATTAACTTTTTATCAGGCACTGCAAAATTAGTAATCTGGAAAACCAGGAAAAATAAACTTCTAGGACAGAATGCAATAAGCATTGTTCCTATGTTTTTGGGGCTTGTAGCAGCTAGATTAAAAGTAGAGTTTATGTATTATAAATTGGTGGACTGTTTACCAAAGTTTGTAGAAATCTGGTGTGTTAATGAGGTATTGTGCACTTTATGTGAGAGAAATGACTTGGTGTTGAGTTTTTAAATTTATGAGTGAATGTGTGTATATATATGTATATATAAAAAAAAAAATTGAATTATACATGTCAAAAATTGAAAAAATGTGTTTTGGATGAAGTATGAATAACTTAACCAAACTGTTATAATAAAGGTGTATTAAAAATTCTCTCTCTCTCTCTCTCTCTCTCTCTCTCTCTCTCTCTCTCTCTCTCTCTCTCTCTCTCTGCGTGTTGCATGTTGGGAGTGTGGGTGAGGAGGACTGAGTGTGTTTCTGAGAGTGACTGAAAGGAAAAAAACTTCTTTTCTCTTAGGCCTATATGTTTCTTTTCCTTTTCGTGTTTTTTTTTTCTTTTTCCCCTCGTTTTTTTCGACTTAAGTTAAAATAAGGATACGTTTCCATCGTGTGCCAGTGGAATTTTAGACGCTGGGATGGCGTCAATTCCTGGGCAAACGCCACCTAATCTATCACCCCGAAATGGGTGCAGGTGTGCACCAGAGCCCGGCGTGACAATAGAGGATCTGCTTGTAGTTGTAGGGGAGCAAGTAGGTTTTGAAAATATAGTTTCAGCTTCACACATGAACAAAGCGGTTGTTGTTTTTTTGAGATCTGAAACGTTGATTTATCAGTTGACTGTGAGCGGAATATGGGTTAAGGAAACATTTGTTCCGGTTACTCCACTATCCGCTCCAGCAACAAAAATCACGATTTCGAATGTTCCACCTTTTATTAGTAATGAAGTCATTGCGAAAGAGTTGCTAAGATTCGGAAAGATAGCAAGTCCAGTGAGAATGATTCCTTTAGGCTGTAAAAACATCGCGCTTAAGCATGTCACTTCTTTTCGCCGCCAAGTTTTTATGTTTTTGGCTTCGCCTGAGCGCGCATTAGAGGTTTCGTTCCGAGTTAAACAAGGAGAGAACTCGTATATGATTTATGCAAGTACTGAAAGTCTGAAGTGCTTTGAATGTGGTGACCTAGGACATAAACGCTTCACATGCCCACATAAAGACGATCAGCGGCCGTCTACATCGCGTGGAGATGACAACAATGCAAACCAATATCAACAGAATATAGAACAGAGAACTGAGACACAGGAGAAAGCAGCCTCAGAAGAGGTGAGTGATGTTAATTTACATGCTGGAGGTAGTGAGCAGTTGGTTGGCGTTGTTGAGACTGTGACTGATGTAACTGATGAGAGTGAAACTCTGGGAGGTGATGAAGGACTGCTTAAAGAAACACCAGCAGGAGTTTCTGAAGAAAATATGACTGATGAGTTAGATGGAATGTCCCAATGTACTGATGCTAGTTTGAGAAATGAAGAGCAATGGTCTGATGCATCTGATATTGCAAGAGTGGCTGAAAAAGATATATATACTCTTGAACAGATCAACTCTTTTTTAGATGAAACAAAAGGAAAAACAGGTGTAGAAGTCAGTGATTTTTTTTCCGGATCTTGAAAAGTTTATAACCTCTGTTACATGGGCAAGGAAAACAAATAGCCTTGAAGAGCTCTCACAGCAGAAGAGGTTTCGGTTAAAAAAGCACATAACTGGTATTAGACAAGGAAAACAAATAGGGAAAGAACGTATGACGAGGGGAAAGGCAAGGGAAAAATGCAATAATAATGATGAATGTTAATTCTTTTATTTTCTGTACTCTTTTTTTCCTTCTCTCCCTCTTTCTCATGGAAGTCTTGCGGGTGGGATCTCTAAATATTAATCTAATGAGAGATAGGAAAAAGAGTAGACTACTTTCAGAGATTACTCGTTTGAAAGATATAGGAGTGGTTTTGTTACAAGAGACTCACAGTGATCAAAGCAATGAGGCTGATTGGGGTCTATGGTGGGAGGGAGAGACAGTCCTTAGTCATGGGTCCAATTTGAGTGCTGGAGTGGCAGTAATTTTCTCCCCTATTGTTAAAGTTAAAATTTTGTCAAAAAATGAAGTTGATCCAGGGAGATTTCTGATCGTGAGAGCAGAAATTGACAATCTTATTTTTCTTTTTGTGAATATCTATGCTCCAAACATAGGTGTAGAGAGAATACGTTTGTTCACTAAATTAGAAGATTTTTTAAGACAACAAAATGAAGGAGACCTCATTATCTTAGGGGGAGATTTCAATTGTACTTTGGATTTTACACAGGATAGGAATGGTGAAGAACCTCATATACAGAGTGCTTTGTGTTTAAGCAATGTGATTAAAAATCTAAACCTATCTGATGTATGGAGAGAGAGCATAATTTGTATACACGGCAGTATACATGGGTGAAGATTAGAAATGAGATAGTTTCTGCTGCACGGTTGGATAGACTCTATACGTCACGTAATATGAGGAATAGAGTTATAAATTAAAATATTTTTCCCACATCAATGTCTGATCACAAATTCGTTACTATTGAGTGTACTTTATTAAAAAGAATGCATAAAAGTCATTATTGGCATTTTAATGCAAAATTATTAGAAGATAATTTTTTTGGGGGAAAAATTCAATTTTTTTTGGGAGTCTTGGAAGAGTGAGAAGAGTTGTTATGAAAATTGCATTCAATGGTGGGAAATAGGGAAGGTACAAATAAAGAATTTTTGTCAACAATATTTATCACATTCTTCATTCTGTATAAAAAAATCTTTGGAATGTCTGGAAAAGGAAATTATTGGTATCGAGCAGTGTATGATTGCAAATGACACTGTAAACTTTAAAGATCTGTGGACTGAAAAGACTAATATGTTGAGCTCAATTTTAAATGAAAGAGTGAAGGGAGCTCTTGTAAGGAGTCGTTTTTCAACAGTAAGGGATATGGATGCTCCTACTTCTTTCTTTTTTAATCTAGAGCGGAAGAAAGGACAAGAGAAAGTGATGTATTGTTTAAAAGACTGTAATGGTCGAGACACTTCTGATCAAATGGAGATGCGTAAAATGGCTGTGGAATTTTATTCAAGTTTATACACCTCTGAAAAATCAGATGAACAATGTAGAAATGAATTGCTTCATGATCTTCCGGCTTTAACTCCAGAGCACAGACTTTTTATGGAGACTGAACTTACCTATGAAGAAGTCACGGCTGCTGTTATGGGACTCTCTGTAGGTCGTGCACCTGGAATAGATCGTCTAACTGCCGAATTTTATAAGGCTTTCTAGACTGTTATTGGACATGATTACTTTGAAGTCCTTCAAAAAAGTGTCACTGAAAGAATACTTCCTAAGAGCTTCCAGCGTGCAGTGCTAACATTACTCCCTAAGAAGGGGGATTTAACACTCTTAAAGAACTGGAGACCTGTGGCTGTGTTGTGTTCGGATTACAAAATAATTTCCAAATGTTTGGCCACCAGATTAAATAATGTTTTGCATGAAATCATTCATAAAGATCAATCTTACTGCATTAAGGATAGGTCTATTGTAGATAATCTACATTTAGTGAGAGATGTGTATGACTATGCTTTTGATGACAAGATTGAAGTGGGGTTTTTATCACTGGACCAAGAGAAGGCTTTCGATCGGGTGGATCACATTTTTCTCTTTGATGCTCTAAAAGTCTTTGGGTTTGGTGATCAATTTATTTCGATGATACGTTTATTGTACACTGAAGCCACATGCATGATAAAAATGGCTGGTGGCCTAAGTACCTCTGTGAAAGTTCAGAGGGGAATTAGACAGGGCTGTCCCCTTTCGGGCCAACTTTACAGTATAACTATTGAACCCTTGCTATGTACCTAGCAGGTCTGCATATTTATTCTCTAAAATCCCAGGAATCTGTTAAACTATCTGCATATGCGGATGATGTAACGGTTTTAATCAGAGGAGATAGAGATGTTAATGTGGTAAAGCATGCTCTAGAGTGTTATGGAAAGGCATCATCTGCCAAAGTTAACTGGGGTAAAAGCGATGCTGTGTGGTGTGGCCAAGTTGAAAAGAGTCCATTATTCCTGGTGGTTTACAATGGGGAAGGGCAGGTTTCAAATATTTGGGAGTTTTTCTGGGGACATCTGAGTACAGAAAACAAAATTGGGAGGGCCTGTTGGAGAAAGTACGTGTGCGGTTGTCTCATTGGAAATGGTTGCTGCCCCAGCTGTCCTATAGGGGACGGGTGCTGATATGTAATAACCTCATAGCATCTTCCCTTTGGCATAGAATGCTGATCCTTGAACCTCCAGAAGACCTGGTGAGACAAATTCAGAGATGTCTGGTGGATTTCTTCTGGTCAGGACAGCATTGGCTAAAGGCTCCAGTGCTATTTCTACCCAGACAGGAAGGAGGACAAGGCCTAGTGGACATCAGATCCAGAGTAAAGACCTTCAGGCTTAAAGTGGCTCAGAGACTTCTCTATGGGAAGGATGTGAGCTGGGCTGGGATAGCATGTACTCTATTGAGGAAAGCAGGGAATATGGGATTAGATCGTCACCTGTTCCTGATGGATATAAACAAGTTGGATCTTGGAGGATTAACTTTGTTTTATAGATCAGTTTTAAAAGCATGGACACTTGTCAAGATTTCTCGGGAGTCAAACAATGCCCAAAGATTGTGGCAGACAGAAGAACCGGTGCTTTTCAACTCTGCATTGAATCTGGACATTTTCAAAGACATTTCATTCAGGAAAAGTCTATGGGCTGCAAAAATCACAAAAATTGGACACTTAATACCTGAAGGTGAATTGATATCAGCTGAGACTTTTGCTGGAAAATTGGGAATAAGATCAGTTCGAGTGGCAACGAATATTTTGACTCAGATAGTTGAGTTTTTGCCACAGAATTATAGACTTTCCTTAGAAACTTATAATGGAGAGCTGAACATTTGTGATTTCCCAGAATTAAACATTGCAGCTGAGACTGAAAGCTGGGAAGAAACTGAGGGTGGAATTTTATCTTTTAAGACACCTCAGTTAGGAGTTTTCAGCAATGCAGGGAAAAAGTTGCTGTACACATTGTGTGTGAAGATACTGCATCTTCATGCTGTTACAAACGTGAAAGAGTCTAAATGGCAAGAGGTGTTTGGATTAGGTGTTTCCCCTAAGGGCAGCTGGAGGACCTTGTACAAACCTCCTATTGAAAAACGATCTGGAGATCTTCAATGGAGGATAGTGCATGGTATAATAGCTACGAACAGACACAGAGCACGTCTTGATCCACAGGTGAGGGAGGGATGCCCCTTCTGTGGGATATCAGAAACTGTCTTTCATTTATTTTTAGATTGTACTAGATTACAACAGTTGTTCCTAACAATAGATGGGTGGTGTCAGACCTTGGGAGAAGTTTGCTCACCTATGTATTTCATAAATGGACCTAAGTATAAAAAGAGTAAAAAGGAGTCCCATGTTTTAATGAATTTTTTACTTGGACAAGTTAAAATGGCTATTTGGATGTCACGTAAAAAAAAACTGAGTGGTAATGAGTCCTGTGATGTTGAATCAGTCCTAAAGGGCTTAATAAGGTCATGATTAAAAATTGAGTACACTTATTATAAATTGGTCAATGACCTTGAAACTTTTAAATCTAAATGGGGTGTGAACCAGTGTATTTGTGATGTTGATTACAATGGAAATTTTTTTTTTTTTTAAAAGGTTTTTTCTTTTTTTTATAATGTGATGTTTTAAAATGTGATATTTCATTGTGTTTATGATTGGAATGATAAGGGAAAGAAAGGAAATATTTATTCTAAATATTTTTTTTTTTTAGAATAAAGTGATTGTTAAAGTCAAAAGTCTCTCTCTCTCTTTCTCTCTCTCTCTCTCTCTCTCTCTCTCTCTCTCTCTCTCTCTCTCTCTCTCTCTCTGGCAGACTGATTAGTGCAGCCTGTGAGCAAGGGAACTCAGAGATAGAGAGCAAAAAAAAAAAGGCAGCATCCTGAGGGGACAAGTACAATAATTAGACGAGACATAGACAAATAAATATTTTCCTTTACAGTGATTATGGCTAAAGAAAATGCAGAAGCAAACCCGAAAAATTGGAAGAAGAATTAGAAAGAGCATTAATAGAAACAAAGAGAATCAGTGATCATTTTTTAGAGTCAGAGTACATAGACTACACAGGGCAGAGGAGAGAGTTAACTCTAGACAAGAAAAAGGAGTTATTAAGAAACTTGAATATATATACTAGAAATATCCAATATGGAAGAAATTGAACGAGACTGGCCTTTTATCAGTTGGAAGGAAATAGCTTTACACAACATATGGTTCGAACCATTTACAGAAAATATAAAGGAACTTTGTAGGTCAGGCTATGGGGACATACTATTGGGAAACTCAAGAAAAACCAGGTGACAAGGGAGTAACAATCTTGAAGAATGTTTTCTTAGAAAAATCCACTAAGATAAGAGTGGTACAGAGGAAAAGCAAGGTGATATTTTACAAAGATGGTAATGAGGAAATAGTACCAGCCACTACAACTGAGGGAACAAAAGGGATATTAGATGTAAAAATGTGCATGGATCCCCCAGAGAAGACAAGACAACTGTGGGTGGAAGTACATGAGAAGGGAAAAACTGAGCAAAAGTCAAGGGACAGTTCAAAGTAGGAGGTTGACAGAAAACACATATGCATGAAAAAGTAGTAAGGCATAAACTTTGTTATATGTTACATATGTTAATCATACAAATATTAAGAATGCTGTGTAATCAACTGAAAATGTGTAATAAAATAGCTGGTAGAACAATAAATGTATTAGCTTAGTGTTGACAACCACATTGTATGTACAAGAAACAAGTAATGTGTAACTGTGTTTAAAGATGAAATATTATAACCCACAAAATAGACTTGTATAAGCAATTATAAATAGCATGTATAAGCAAACCATTAACTCTGAAAAATCAATACAAATTTATTATGTAAACAATAAAAGAAAAACATGAACAAACAATTAAAATTCTAAATAAATAAAGATTTTTACTTTGAAAAGAATAAAAAGAATATAAACTGATCAAAGTCAGAAAATAAATGAAAATAAGTGAATAAAAGAATAAAAATAATGAACAATAAAACATGAAGATAATATGAGAAATATTTAAGCAGCCAATTATAATAAAGACTGAAAAAGGTGATCAATCCCTATAAATAATGGATAACTTGTGTTAAAATAAAAGAAGAAGAGGAAAAAGAGGAAAGGGCATATTACATAAAAATGAAAGAGAAGACCTGACCAGATTCCTTGAACCTTTTTATCTGGAGCAATGTGAAAGAGATTAAATAAATATTTCTGTGACTACATGGGAGAAATGCCAAATAAAATTACTCTCATATCTTACCTTTATACACTGGGCAGGCCAGGTAATTGGAACAGGTCGCTGGTTCGCTGTGGGAAGACCCTGGACTATTGATTTAATAATCCTAAGGAGAGACATTATCTGGATGCAAAATAACTCATGTAGGCTGGGACAAGAAGAGGAGCTGGCAAAACCATTTAACAAAAAACAAACAAATGCTGCATTGATGTACCTGAGAAAAACGAAAAGCATTCCTCAAATAGTGAGAAGTCCTCAACCCAGCAAAAGTCCAGGGGAAGTAAGGAGTCGGATGCTTTTAGTGGTCCTCGTCTGACCAGCCTGGTGAAGACTAGTATCTTCACCTCCTCTCCAGGCTAGCTCAAAGAGGAGGTATCCAAGCCACATCAGTTACTTACTGGGGTTCCTCAGTGATCCGTGCTTGGGCCACTTCTCTTCTCCATATACATAACGTCATTAGGACCCATCATCCAGTCACATGGTTTCTCTTACCACTGCTACGCTGATGACACGCAACTCTACTTGTCTTTCCAGCCCATCGACACCACAGTGACCGTTCGAATCGCTGCCTGTCTGGCAGACATCTCAGCCTGGATGAAGGAACACCACCTGCAACTCAACCCAGCCAAGACCAAACTCCTTGTCTTTCCAGCCAACCCTGCTGTTGAACACAACATCACCGTGCAGCTGGGTCCAACTACAGTTTCACCTTCCAAAACGGTCAGAAATCTAGGGGTAACCATTGATGATGAGCTAAATTTCACAGACCACATCTCAAAGACTGCAAGATCATGTAGATTTACACTCTACAATATCAGGAAGATAAGACCTTTCCTCTCTTTACATGCCACACAACTGCTCCTTCAATCACTTGTCATAACTAGACTGGACTACTGTAACGCTCTCATTGCAGAACTTCCTGCATGTGCTATTGGACCTCTCCAAATGATCCAGAATGCAGCAGCACGTCTGGTCTTTAATGAACCTAAGAGAGCACATGTTACACTACACTTTGTCTTTCTCCACTGGCTGCCGGTTCATGCACGTACTAAATTCAAGGCCCTGATGCTGGCATATAAAACAGTCACAAGGTCTGCTCCAGCATACCTAAAAACATTTATGCAGAGCTATGTTCCCACCAGAAGCCTGCGGTCAGCTAAGGAACAGCGCCATGACTTACCAAAACACTTTCCCAGACTTTCAGTTTCATCATATCTTCAAAAAACGGCTAAAAACACATCTTTTCCAAAAGCACTTAACCAGTCAAGTTTAAGTTGCATTTAAATCTGTTTTGTATACTATTCTGATGATAGTGAAACTTTGTAGTATGGCACTTTTCGTACCACTGTCTCCTTAAGATGATTCACTTATGTTTTCCTCTTTTGTAAGTCGTGTAAGCCCGTTTATCGGTCCAATGGCGGTCTCCAATAATACGGGTGAAGGTCTCTGCACGTTACTGTCTTTCTCGTTACGCAACACAACAATATTAAATGAAATACATTTTCTCTTATGTATTACCTCGTTATTTCATCTGACTCAAAAATCTGTTTGGGAAACACAATGTCAGAGTCAGTCAGAATAAAATCAAATGTTGACAATTTATTGACCAGGTAACATAATCAATTCATCAATTCCAATTAGACAGTGATAAGTCAAAGTTAGACATTTTATCAAAACGTAAGAAATTCGAATTGCAATCACCTGATATAAACTACACACAGTAAACTGTGTGGGCTTGTCTGACTACAGAGAACCCTCAGCAATGTGTCACATTTCCTTAAATACCCAAACCATGAACAAGGGAATTTTGGGAGTGGTTAGGTTTGGTAGTCCTGGGGACATACCTCATTAACATACAAGGCAGGGATGGGGACAGACCTACAGAATTATAAAGCATTTGGCAAAGACCTTTGAAACTTGTGATTGATTAGGTCCTTTGATGCTTACAAAGAATATACCTAATCTGCATACAGCATGTGGTCCCTGTGGGAGATTTGGGAGGGACATGTCTCTAATAGAGTGCATGATTCTGTTAAGTTCTAAAATCTTAATGGAGATTTGTTTTTTCTGAAAAGGGAATGAGACCACCTTACCAGTCGCACTGCGACCTCTTGAATGATATCAAACATGTATGAACAGAAAACCTCTTATATTACAGAAAAGGATGTCATTCTAAATTGACCTTAGGTGAGATAGAGGTCAAAATGGGATTTGCGTTGTATGGTCCTTAGCAAGTAAGGAGTGTTATCTTGGGTGGAGATGCTCATCTGAGTTTTATGACATTGGTTCTCGCAGAGTTCGACCTCTTGATGTCAGCCTTACAGTCGCTTTGGATAAAAGCATCTGCCAAATGAATAAATGTAAATGTAGTATAATAGAAAGAACGGTCTGGGGTTAAAGAGGTATAAAGATCATCGTAAGGCACAACACAGTGGTAAAAGAAAAATGGCATTAACACCAATAGACCAAATGTGCATCGAACTTCAGGTGTACAGGGATGTCATAAGAGAGGTCTCTAGAAAATGTGAGAGGAGAACAAAAGGGTTGAACACAAAATGGCCAGCGGGGGGAACGTTTGATGTGAGAGTGTGTAGAGAAATGGAGGCACTGACAAAGAATCACAAGCCTAAGGATAAAAGACAGAAAATTATAATGAAACGAGACAGGGAAATGATGATAATACACCTATTCAAGAGTAAAGGGATAAGGCTGATAAAACATTAAAGACAGGATGGGAAAAAGATGGAAGAAGAATAAATAGAGAGACCAACCCCATATGCACCACCACTTGAGGCAGATGAAAAAAGTCAGATGGTGTTGTAGCTTCTGCCAATATTTGTGATAAAATTACTTGAAGTCTTAGGGATTTTGATTTCAGAAGAATAGACTTTTATTCTCAGACCAAAAAGCAGAGTTGCCTGCAGAACAACTAAACAACTCTGGGTTTTGTTCACTTAAATACATCTCCCCAAACAAGGTGGGGCTTATACATTTTTAAACATGCATTATCTATCATCCTCTTCTTTGACTCTGGTCTGAACATTTTAAGAAGTGGACAGTAACCACCTTTGGAAGACATAAATTCTCCCAGCAGTCATGAGAGCACACATGCAAGGCTATTCCTGTTTCTGCACAAACCTTCAAATAGTCACACATATATTGAGCACACATTCCATCACGACCACAGGCCTTCACACACACACACAGTAAACTCTTCACACACACACACACACACACACACACACACACACACACACACACACACACACACACACGCGCGCACACACACACACACACACACACACACACACACACACACACACACATGTTGTGTTTCCATGTTTTATGGGGACTTTCCATAGACATAATGGTTTTATACTGTACAAACTTTATATTCTATCCCCTAAACCTAACCCTCACAGAAAACGTTCTGCATTTTTACATTTTCAAAAAACATAATTTAGAATGATTTATAAGCTGTTTTCCTCATGGGGACCAACAAAATGTCCCCACAAGGTCAAAAATTTCGGGTTTTACTATCCTTATGGGGACATTTGGTCCCCACAAAGTGATAAATACACGCTCACACTCACACACACACACACACACACACACACACACACACACACACACACACACACACACACACAGTAAACTGCATGTTTGCCTGTCAGATATAACTGTGGTACAAATCAACAATGTTTACATTGATTATACCTGATAAAATCTCCCACAATGGCCGTTATGCAGTTTAAAGGAACAGTGCAAGTGGCAGGGGAAGTGGACATAGAAGAAAAAACACCACCAGAACCGCAGGAAGAGCCAATGCAATCAGATCAAGAAATTGTGTATCAAAGAGCACCAAGCCGACAAGAGATAAGATGTGAATTTGAAGAATATGGAAAGCAACAGAGGGAGAAAGAACTTAGAGAGCAAGGAGAGACAAACAACATGGAAAGATACCCCAAGATTAATGCAAGTAAACTGACACCACAACAAATAGAAGAGAGTATGGCAAGACAACAAAGGATCATGGACAAAATAGAGGCCATCAGTGCTGAGGCAGCAGAGGTGTCAGAATACATAGAGCATGAAGAAAGAGAAACCTTAATGGAACTAAGAAAATCTAAAATAAACAGACAACATGAGTATCCGGAAACAAGTATCCCCATGAGCAGGCCCAAGGGAGAATACAAGCAAGTCTCTGGAAATCTTTACCTTGAAGATCTGCCTGTAAAGCCAGAGCAGAGGTGGAAAAGAAGTAAGGCAGGAAGATTGAACAGAAACCAGGAAAATACCAAGGACAGTATGGGACCCTCGGATGATGAGGATGAAACAGAACAGCCTGGGCAAAAGCCCTAGCAGTACGAGCAAGTGTCACAATACCCTATTGTAATGAAAGGGAAATATGACTGCTATGTACCATGGGCCAATCATGATCTTTAAGGATTGCTGGCTGCCCTCCCAGATATATATGAAGGAGCAGGAAAATGGATCAGAGAAGTTGAAGAGCACGCAATAGGGACACGCCTGGCACTGGAGACATTAAAGCCCTGATTGCCAGATGCTTAGGAGGGACCAAGCTAGCAGACATACTGAACAAGGCAGGATGGGGAGCAGCAATAGATGATACAACAATGGATGAAATGGAATTCAGTAGATACCCTAATGACATATGGGCAGCCTTAAGAAAATTATTACCAACAAGCCTGGATCCGAAGGCATTGAAAGGAGAACCAATGGGAGAAACTGAAAACCTGAAAGCCTACATCGACCGAGAACTAAAAAGATGAAAAATGGAAAGAGACCCAGAAAAAGATTCATGGATGACATAATAGACGCAATGCCTGCACCAGTCAAAGACAGTTTGGTAGATGTGGGAGGATTAACCACTAAATCACCAAAAGAGTTCTGTGCACATGTGGTTCATGCAGTGGAACACCACAGGAAAATTGAGGAAAGACTGAAACAACAGGAGATAGAAGTACATAAAAATTGGAACAATTGCAACTAGAAGAACTGATGGGAAAAAGGAAAAAACTTAAAGCGGCTGTAAGAGAAAAGGAAGGACCAACCACATTGATGGCACCAGTAAATGCGTCTGTGCCAGTGATCCCAAGCAATGCACATGTACCAATGGTCCCAAATGCGCCGATGACGCTTGTGGCCCCATATGTACCGCTTGCATCTATGTACCAACCTGCATCTGTAAAACAAGTTGCTTCAATGCCACCTATACTGAATGCTCAAAATGTAATGCCAACCCTGGGACAAGCAATACAACATCCTACACCAACAATAATTTATAATTTTCCAGAGCAACCGAACAGAGGCTGGAATCGACCGCCTCAAGGTGGAAGAGGAAGAGGAAGACAGAACAATGAGTCCAGAAACATTGACACCTGCTGGGGATGTAATCAATTAGGACATAGGAGAAGAGACTGCCCTATGAATCCTTGGCTCACAGAACAACAGGCAAACGCCAATGCCTAGCAGCAAGGCTATCAACAACAGGCCCAAGGTCCACTCAACCCATGGTGTGGACCACCACAGGGCTACTAGGGATACCCAGAGAATCCTATAGAGAGGGGTCCTGGTAGCAGCAGTCTACTATGCCTATGAAAAAGCCTCTACGGTGACTTTCTTTCTTTATCCTCGTTTCATTAAGTTGCTGTAATTTTCTCCCAAAAAATATTTTTCTGTTCTATCTACTCTCTTTTTAAACAAATCTTCATAAGTATCTCTTATATCTTTTAATATTTCATTTGTTTGTTTTATCCTTATCCCATCTTATGATCTCCTGTATAGTTTCTACTCTCTTCCTGCTTTTCTCCAAGTTAAAAAAGAATTCTGTACACTTTTCCCCTTCTACTGTGTATTTTCATCTACTATTTCTCCTCCTAGCTCCTCTACATCTTGTACAGTGCGTTTTCCTAATTTAACCATCTACCAGTTCCACTAGAATGTTGATATCTAGGCTCGACTGTCAGGGGGTGTTAAAAAATGTTTGAAAAGCAAACCTGTGTTGTAAACTTTTTCTTCGTCGTCGAAGCAGAGACCAAGAGACGTTGGGATATCTTTTAAGCAGAATTTACTCTTTATTGAGAAGTCGCTGTTGCATCGCTGTAGTCATCCAAGTCTGTCTCTATAACTCAGTACGATAGGGTTTTATATCTTTCAAGGGTCAGGGGACTTGATTATACATAGAGGTGGAGACACTCTGAAACAAAGCATGTAAATGAGGTACAGGAGTCAACTCGTTACAGGAAATTCCCCAGGCCTGATCTCATCAGCATAACAGTGTGATTCGAATGCACAGAAACTAATCTAATCAGCCGGACTATTCAAAGACTGGGCCAGGGGCTCCAAGAGTCATTTAAAGAGAAAAGGTGATAGTCTCAGCAATCCGACTAATTTAACTTACAATAGAGAGATCAGGACAGGCAGAAATCTCCTGCTGGAAACCCTGACTATACCTCAAATACTAAATTCAATCTATTAAACTTTCTCAGTTTATAAACTAATGTATTGGAAGCTAAATTAAACATTTAATACATTTGTAATACAACAGTCCCCTCTTTGAGAGTTCTAATAACTCTCACAAAATACAAATTTAAACACTTAAAAGTTCATTCATGTAACCTGTGATCGTTACAGGCACATACCCAGATAGCAATAAGTCGGCGGGCCGCTGGCGGTGCTCCGGCGGCAGTAGAAGCGGCAGAATGGCGATATCGCAAACACGTTTGATGGCGCACCGCCGCCGGCAGCCGCTTTTTAAAAGCGGCAGCCGCCTTCGTTCCGCGGCCGGCCCGCTGGCTATCCGCCGTTCCGCCGCCATTATATCGAAGGCGGACCGTCTGAGGCAAACGCTTTTTTCGAGCGATCTGCCGCCGCTTATTGTGTATATATATATATATATATATATATATATATATATATATATATATATATATATATATATATATATATTTTTATATATATATATATATATATATATTTATAGCATGCAGTTTATCAAGAATAATGATTGATCAAACCAGACAAATTTCCATTTGGCGTTTTAATTCCACATTTCAAAGTACAGTAACTGTCATTGAAACATGATGTCAGATCACTGAAATATAAATAACAGAAAAATACAAACATTATATATACACACACACACACTAAAGAACATGCAGGTTTCCAATTTTTTTTTTTTAAAAAAACACTATTGTAACACTTACAATAATTGTTAATAATATAAAGAGGTCAGCTCTGGGATGAAAAGAATTACCAGTAAACATAAGCAATGAGGATATTTGGTACCAAAGAAAGTGCAGGATACCAAATAAATTGAGGTATAACATCATATTTACAAGTCATTTCTAACAATAGGTTAAGTGGTAATAATTTAGAGTAAAGCTCTGGAGTAGAATATACCATTATAACTGCAATGCTGACCTGTGGCACAAGGATTTACAAGCTATATTTAACAATAGAATAACAGTTAAGCACTGTGATGGAATGAAAGTAGAATTTTTGGTACTAGTTAATGTGCAATATCAAATATCAGGCATGAAATAGGATTTACAAACTATAATAGAATCGTGAATCGTTAAGCACTGACGGAATGAAATACGCCAAAACTAAAGTCACGGTAAGTAGAATATTTGATACCAGATAATGTGCAAATATCAAGTATTAGATGTATAATCTAGGATTTACAAGCTATATTTAAAAATAGAATAGTTAAGCACTGTAACAATGAAATAAGCAGCAAATTGTATATGAAATAATTGAGATCTTTGGTATCAAGGAATGTGCAGGATAACAGGTATAATATACATTTTGACATTCAACTTACACATGACAACAAGTGGGAATAAATATAATTAACATCAGAAAATCTGGCTGTAGAGAACACAGCCAATCAGAATGTCTGGAGAGGTTGGGGACTGTGTGGCGTAGTGGGCTAAGAATCACCGGTTTTCCCCGACCTCCAGAATGAGGCAGTGCAAATTGGCATATCTTCAGTGATTCCTCGTGCGCCTGTATAAAAGGACAAACCATCCCATATTCATCCAAGGAGCTGCCCTCAAAGCAGGGTCACGAGAGAGAGAAAAAAAAACTATTTCCACAGTGAACAGTGTGGATTGGGTGAGTGTAGTCTGACACTTTTAGCAGGCTTTTTTTAGGGGTCTTGATGTTACTGACTGCAGGATAAAGAAAGGGTTCCAGTTGTCAGTGATGCTGGGGTGTCAGTAGTCAGCCTAGGTTTAAGGGGTCGGCTGTGGGTCCCTCTCAGCTGTGCGGCGCCTTTTTCCACCTTCATGTTCAGATGCTCCTTTAAGGTAACGCGTAACGTTAACCTGGATCGCCTCATCAGTGGCATCCTGGGTTGCCGGGTTCTTCCGGATGGCTCCTGTAGAAAATAAAGATCTGTCATTCCATTTGAATGGCATAAGGTCATACACCTACTTAAATATAAAAAAAATATCCAACTTACTTTGAACAATGGTCTTCAGGAACATGTCTCTAAAACATGCTTTATCCCCTACACCAGTACAGGTTGTATTGATGGAAAGGTGATTAGAGAAGATACTCTGAAGCATTCGCCACACGGTTGTCTTTAGGTCCCTCCCACATTTGATTGCCAAAAACCAAAGCTGAAAATACAAAAAAAACATGTTACAAATTACATTTCTCTGAAGCTTCTCATATATTTTAAATGTGACAGGCTGTGGATTCAGACTGTAGAATATGCAGTGTACGATCTTAATTTTACTTTTTAGATTACCCTATGGCGTTATAAACGAATTCGGCACACTTACAAATCGTTGCTGGAGCTCTTTATCCTGCCTCAAACTGTTGTCAAGCAACGCCAAATCTTCCTGGGTGTCTAGGGGGGAGTAACAGATCCCCTGGCAGGGATAACTCTCCAACAGACACATTGGCACTGAAATGTTGCAGCATAGCATTTTGTTGTCCATGCTACGCACAACATCGCCAAACTCCAAAACGTCGCAGCATTAGGGTTTGATCTGCACCTACAGGGGTTCCCAGACTAAAAGAATAAAGTAGTCAGTCCAGGTCCTTCAATTACTAAACTATGACATTTATATCTAGGTCTACTACATGTACAGGTGGCCCCAGTGGGAATTAAACCAACAACCACAGGTGTTGTTTGCAAGTTGTACCCGATTGCCCAGTGCGAGCAAATGTCTTCAACATTGTCCCAACTTGCTTCACCTGCTCTTGAAGTGAGCCGCTGTCACCTGGGAAGTAACAATATATTGATTAGCAATACACTAAATATAATAGTAATATAATATAACCACAATTATCATACCAGTAACTTTCCCTATAATTTCTATCCACAGTATGTTATGCATGGCATACAAGTTCATAATGAAGAACCCTTATGATAACATCAATTTCATTTTTTTTCTTTGAAGCAGAATATTTGTTTGTAAAAGGGAGGAAAAAGAAAATATTGAAATATTGGTATACAGATTTTGGTTGATATATCATACTGTACAGTGAAATTTGCTATTGTTGTATCCCTACTCACCTGAAGGACCGGATAGATCAGGCAAATCTCCAGTCAGGCCTTTGTAGAGTGTGTGCTCCTGCATATCCACAGGTATTTTAATTCAAACATGCAACATATTGTAATAAATCTACAATATTTCAGCCTTTACCTTACACCCTCGGTTGTTGCTCTACACTTTTATTATATTAAATACTTATTTATATAGCTTGCTCACTGTATAATCATGATATCCTAATACTTATAACACAAGATTGCATCTTAAACGAATGACTGAGTTGAAAACTTGATTAAGAACGCATTTTACACAGAGGGGACCAGTTAGGGAAACTTACCTGCCTACAATAACTGTTTTCATTTGATTTGAGTTACATTAAACATGAATAACCTTAGCCGAGTCCCCAGGAACATCGGGCTATTAAAGTAACAAGCCTGTAACTGCGGTCTTATCAATTCTAGCTTCACCATACACTCAAACTGTGAGGTTTATCTGTTTTCCTCATGGACCTGTAGCACAATGCCCTGACAGTGACTTCACCTGTGCCCTGATCTTTATTAGAAACTGAGAGGAGAGCAAGTTAATATAATTTATAATACAATTATCACAAAAATTAACAAACAGTCTGCTTTAAAACTAAGAAAAACAAGCTTCTATACTAACCTTACATAAAAAATGAACACGTGATCGAACTAGCTTAGCCGCTATCTGCCGGCACACCACATTAGATTAAAATACTTACCCTTGTAGTTGTGCAGATAACTCGATATGTAGAGTTTAAAGCCCTTGTCCCTCTTGCTTGTCGGAGCAGGGGACCAGGCATCAACAATGCGATGAACATCGCTGACGCCGTATTTTCGGAAGATTCTGGAGACATCGAGTAAAAACAGACATTTTGGGCGACGCGCAATTAAACCGGAAACAGATATGGCGACAGCGGAACTTCACAGTTCAGTCTTTGTAATGTGTTTTAGCAATACATTTTTAACATTTATAATGCGTTTAGATTTTTTTTTATTGCCTTTACAGGGACTTTAACACTTTCTTAAACATTGGTACAGGTCATAATTGCAAAACCTGTAAAAGGTAAAATAACAAAAAGAAATCGATGTTGGAAAAAATGTAGACATAAACGAAATTTCTGCGCAAAAAGAGGATAATTTCGCTTTTTCATTGAGTTTATCCTTCACGTCAAAACAGGGATTTTCATGTTTATGACAGATATCAACATGGTTGCAAATTAATAAAAAAAATTTAAGTATACCCGAGATTTTGGCCATGTTGCAGATGTCTTTCACTGTTCACTAATAGTCAGGCATTCGTGAAAAGTCTAACTTCATCAATTTATTCTGCTAAATTGTTCATACCATGAATTAAATATCTATTTTAAAACCTAATCAGAATCATAAAGATATTTATTGCCAAGTAAGTTTTACAAAAGGAATTATTTTTGGTTTATTGGTGCATGTCTCAAATGCGCAGCAATCAAAGAAATGTAAACAATTTTCAAGTGCATAAAATAATTCAATATATCAAGTCAAGTCAAGTGGTTTTTATTGTCGTTTCAACCATATACAGTTAGTACAGTACACAGCAAAACGAGACAACGTTCCTCCAGGACCATGGTGCTACATAAAAACAACAAAGGACCAACATAGGACCACATGAGACTACACAACGAAATAAAATACCTATATAAACTACCTATATATACCTATATAAAGTGCACGTGCAAACATGTGCAAAAAGTACAGGACAGTACAACAAATTACTGACAATGAACAGGACAATAGACAGTGCAGCGCCGACCAGTACTCAGTAGTGCAAAAAGATGACAGTTTCTAAAAATGTAAACATAACATACTATGAGATAATGTTCTATGCACATAGCAGTTATTGAGGTAGCAGACAGTTATAAAGTGACAGTAATTAAAGTGCAACTCAGGACACGTGTGTGTCAAACCAGTCTCTGAGTATTGAGAAGTCTGATGGCTTGGGGAAGAAGCTGTTACACAGTCTGGCCGTGAGGGCCCGAATGCTTCGGTACCTCTTGCCAGACGGGAGGAGGGTAAAGAGTTTGTGTGAGGGGTGTGTGGGGTCAGTCCACAATGCTGGTTGCTTTGTGGATACAGTGTTTTTTGTAAATGTCTTTGATGGAGGGAAGAGAGACCCCAATGATCTTCTCAGCTGTCCTCACTATCCTCTGCAGGGCTTTGCGGTCCGAAACGGTGCAAGTCCCAAACCAGGCAGTGATGCAGCTGCTCAGGATGCTCTCAATAGTCCCTCTATAGAATGTAGTGAGGATGGGGGTTGGGAGATGTGCTTTCCTCAGACTTCAAAGAAAGTAGAGACGCTGCTGGGCTTTCTTGGTGATAGAGCTGGTGTTGAGGGACCAGGTGAGGTTCTCCGCCAGGTGAACACCAAGGAATTTGGTGCTCTTGACGATCTCCACAGAGGAGCCGTCGATGTTCAGCGGAGTGTGTTCACCTTGTGCTCTCCTAAAGTCAACAACCATCTCTTTTGTTTTGTTGACATTCAGGGACAGGTTGTTGGCTCTACACCAGTTCGTCAGCCGCTGCACCTCCTCTCTGTATGCTGACTCGTTGTTCTTGCTGATTAGACCCACCACGGTCGTGTCATCGGCGAACTTGATGATGTGATTCGAGCTGTGCATTGCTGCACAGTCGTCAGTCAGCAGAGTGAACAGCAGTGGACTAAGCACACAGCCCTGGGGGGCCCCAGTGCTCAGTGTGGTGGTGGTGGAGATGCTGTTCCCGATCCGGACTGACTGAGGTCTCCCAGTCAGGAAGTCCAGGATCCAGTTGCAGAGGGAGGTGTCCAGGCCCAGCAGGTTCAGCTTTCCAATCAGGTGCTGGGGAATGATTGTGTTGAATGCTGAGCTGAAATCTATGAACAGCATTCGAACGTATGAGTCCTTATTGTCTAGGTGGGGGAGGGCCAGATGGAGGGTTGTGGTGATGGCATCGTCCGTTGAACGGTTTGAACGATCACGCAAACTGCAGTGGGTCTAGTGAGGGGGCAGCTGGGTCTTAATCTGCCTCATGACGAGCCTCTCGAAGCACTTCATGATGATGGATGTAAGTGCGACGGGACGGTAGTCGTTGAGGCAGGACACTGAAGACTTCTTTGGCATGGGGATGATGGTGGTGGCCTTGAAGCACGTTGGAACAACGGCGCTGCTCAGAGAGATGTTGAAGATGTCGGTAAGAACATCTGCTAGCTGGTCTGCACATCCTCTGAGCACTCTGCCAGGAATGTTGTCTGGTCCAGCAGCCTTCCGTGGGTTGACTCTACGTAGAGTTTTCCTCACATCTGCCTTGGTAAGACAGAGCACCTGGTCGTTGGGAGGAGGGGTGGACTTCCTCGCCATCACGTCGTTCTGCACTTCAAACCGAGCGTAGAAGTCGTTCAGCGCATCTGGAAGGGAGGCATCTTTGTCACAGGCAACTGATGTTGTCCTGTAGTTGGTGATGGCCTGGATGCCCTGCCACATGCGCCGCGTGTCACCGCTGTCCTGGAAGTGACTGTGGATTCTCTGGGCGTGTCGCGCGCTTTGCCTCTCTGATTGCCCGTGACAGTTTGGCCCTAGCTGTTCTTAGGGCTGCCTTATCGCCTGCTCTGAAGGCGGAGTCTCGGGACCTCAGCAGCGTGCGCACCTCCGCAGTCATCCACGGCTTCTGGTTGGAGCGTGTGGTGATGGTCTTGGAGAAAGTGACATCATCAATGCACTTGCTGATGTAGCTGGTCACTGATGCTGTGTATTCCTCCAAGTTGGTAGAATCGCCATATGTTGCAGCCTCCCTGAACATGTGCCAGTCAGTACACTCAAAACAGTCCTGAAGAGCAGAGATGGCTCCTGCTGGCCAGGTTTTCACCTGCTTCTGAAGCGGTTTTGTGCGTCTGACGAGCGGTCTGTATGCTGGAATTAACATAACAGAGATGTGGTCTGAGTAGCCGAGGTGTGGGCGGGGCTCCGCCCGTGCAGCGCCTGGGATGTTTGTGTAAACAAGATCAAGCGCGTTCAGCCCCTCTCGTTGCAAAGTCCACATACTGATGGAATTTAGGGAGCACTGTCTTGAGATTTGCATGGTTGAAATCTCCGGCGACAATAAACAGTCCGTCGGGGTGAGCGTTCTGCAGTTCAGCTCATAGCCCCATACATTTCACAGAGCGCTTCCTTAGCATTAGCGCTGGGGAATGTAAACTCGGTTATGCAAACAGTGGTGAATTCCCGTGGTAGATAAAAAGGTCTGCATCTAACAGTCACAAGCTCCATGAACAGCGATGAACAGTAACTAGAGACTAGCATAGAGTTCTTGCACCATTCCGTGTTGATGTAAACACACAAGCCACCACCGCGAGTCTTACCGCAGAGAGCTGTATTTCTGTCGGCACGAAACGAGGCGAGCCCGTCTAGCTGAATGGCGGCATCCGGAACTCTGTCGCTGAGCCACGTCTCCGTGAAAACAAAGACGCAGCAGTCTCTAAACTCACGCTGCGTAGCCTGCTGGAGTCGGATATAGTCCAGTTTATTGTCCAGGGAGCAAACATTTGAGAGCAGGATAGATGGGAGAGCCGGCCGGCTAGGGTTTGTTTTTAGCCTAGCATGGACCCCGCCCTCTTTCACGCTTCGCTCTCGCACACCGCTTACGACGTCCTCTCCCCCGGCCACCGGCATCAGGCGACGCCGAGGGCTGGAGGCCTGGTCTCCGCAGCAAGCCGAGTATGCGTAGCGCCTCCTGCAGGTCATCATGCAGCTTGGTTTTTGCATGAGTCTTATATTTGAGTAGTGTCTGGCGATGGTAGACACGAACACTGGTTGCTCCGATGTCCATGTGTTGCAAAAGTCGGGCTTTTTTAACAAAAATAGCACCATTGTGGATCCGGAGTGGCCGCTGCATGCTACCGCGCCGCCATCTTGCCGCCAACTCATATTTTACATATATTACTGTATAATCGCTTCAGAGTTTCAAAGTAATTTAAATGTCATTTCCTAAACCTTACCTTATCATGGAATCAAGAGTCAAGCCTCTGTTATAAACCCTAATGGCTTTGGAGCAAAAAATAATAATAGCCAAAATGGCTGGTCGATTTTGAGAGTAGAAATCCTTGTATTTCAAAGCGGCTTGCTGCCAGCCGCCCACGGTCGATCAGCCCGAGGCAACCGCCTTTTCGCGTGCGGCATCTCGCAAGAAATGGGAGTGACGAATTCGGCGGCAAACGTTTCATCCCCGCCAGTGGGATGCACCTATAGCCGACAGCTTAGGGATGGCGGCAAAAAGAAGCCGTGCGGATATTTTTTGCTATCTGGGTAGCACATGCTCTGTGTTGATTTTCTGTAATTGCATGCTGACACCGAAACAAACATGCAATTAGGGTCCGTGAAGTTCTTACGGGTAATAGTCTTTTCTATTTGGAACTGTCATTTTTTCGTGATGGGCGTGATTCATTTGTTGAATGAAACACTTGATACTGTAGATGCATAGATAGTACGCCAGTAGAAGAAACAACAGCAGAATTGCTATTTCCTTGATCCACAGCAAGGGTTTACCTAACAAGTTTCCGAACCATGAATAATTCTCTTCAGTCATCTGGTGTAATTTTGCTGAAAGCTCAAGAATGTCTTGTTGGATGGTTATTAGTACGACAATCTTGATCATGTTGATGGATGACTGAAGGTTCCTGTATGCGAGTCTCTGTGTTGTGTATTTTTTTATTTTCTTTTGTAATAGTTGGCTCGGCAGTGGGTCTAGTTGTTTTCTGGAAGGTTGTGGCTTCATACGCAGGTGAGGAGGTCGGTGCGAATGGGTCTCGGGACAGCCATCAAGTGGTACCTGCACAGAGGAAGAAAGAAAACAAAAGACAGTAGAGCAGTATTTGTACAAACACTATGGTTGTAACCTTTTCCGAGTCTGCTATTGTTGTTCCTTCTTTCCCTATTTCTCAATTCCTGTGACACCTAAAGAACAGTGAGGTAAGGATGGACTAGTGGATGGGGGAGGTCGATGAGGGAGTCTTCACCGCAGGGTGGGCCCCCGACGCATGGTGCATTCGGTTCTTCCCTGGGCTCCTCACTGGTCCGTGTCCTATCCTATCCCTGTAGGTGGGGGAACAACTTTACAGTGTGACACATGAGTCCAAGTTTTCCTTCCCTGACACACTACTGCAGCTGCTGTAATCAACATCACTTGATGTGGTCCATGCCACTTAACACAATCGTGTGTCATTTCTCCTTCATCCTCTAACAAAACTTCAGTCATTGCAGACATCATACATGAGGATGGGTTCGTGACTGGTGCACGCTGTAAAACAATGTTCGGGGCTGTGAGAGTTGCTAACCAATTTCCCCAACGAGAGGAATTGACAGAAGTGACTTTTGCTTGATTCATTAGTGCGGACACTGCGTGAGGGCATCTTACGTTTACAGTCTGTCCTAACACCATTCCTTTAGCCAATTTTGTAGGAATTACTGTAATTTCTGCACCTGTATCAAGCAAAAAATCAATGCCACCCTTCACAACAATTATTTTGTCATTATGGTGGATCACAGGGGAAAGGTAGCTACTCACTGCCCCAACAATTAGTTTTTTTCCTGGTCTTTTTGTGCTCTTAGAAGAGCCTGAACGAGCTGTCCTAAAGTTTCAGTGGACACTTGCGGAACTGCTTCAGGGTTGTAAACAGGCTGAGAAGGAGCAGAATTATGCATAGCATTTCTTTTTGTATCTTGCAACTTCTTCCTACACTCTTTCTCCCAATGTCCTAATTTTCCACAATAGTGGCATTTACCTTCTTTTTTAGACCACCGGTTTTCTTGTTTTGCTGTGCTAAATGTAGCTGCTGCTGCTACTCTCACTTTGGCTTTAACATCAGCATCTCTTTCCCATGCAGCCAACCTGTCTAAATTACTGCTGATAGTTCTGTTAGACCAAGTTAGATCTAGGAATGGCAAAGCTTTTTGTATTCGGCTACAAGGCCATCTGACCAGATATAAATTAGTGGTCCTTTGTCATCGAGCACACTTTCAGAATCATCCACTATTCCACTGTAAGTTACGGCTGACTGACAAAACCTCTCAGTATATTCACTCACAGTTTCTTCTTTCTTTTGTACACAGCTAGTAATTCTAGACCAATCTATTTTGGGTCCTAGGATATTCTTTAGGATTTTCAAAACACCGTCTCTCATATCGCTTCTACTGGCATGCTGTAGTTCAGAAGTCACTGCAGATTCAAAACTGATGAATTCAGATTCAGTTAAAATTTGTGACATTAACTGTGTGACTTCTGTTAACGACATGTCATATAGACACATTTTGCTGATCAATGCTTTCCTAAATTCAGAGAACTGTGTGCGTGCCAATGGTAAGCTTGGGATAGTCTCTCTATATCTTTAGGTCCAAGCGCTTTGGCGACAGTTTGTATTTGGACAACAGAAGAGTTGGTAGAAACACTTTCAGTTCCCTCAATTCCCTGAGATCTTTTCCTAGCACCACACACATTGACTGAACCTACAGGCACATCAGTTACTGATTGGAGAGCTACATCTGTTTCAAAGAATGCTTGTAAGTCAGGGTAAATGTTATCCGGCTGACTAACTTCTTCTACATCAGTTTTTTTCTATGGCTTTGTTGCGGTTCAATTTCTTGGTCAAAGAGGAAACTCTAGCACGTAGCTCTTTGTTCTCTTTCTCTAGCTCTGAGTTACGCTAAGACTGTTGTGTAGCTAGTGCTAAACCGAATTCTCTGTGGCAGCAGATAATGCCTTTCACATTGTTCTTGCGAAAACTTGCTCCTAGTACCTTTTTCTACCGACCAAGTCTTGTCTGGATGAATCTCATATTTCTGAGTTAGTTCTTGTCTAATTTTCTCAGTGACTTTTAGGTTCATTTGTACTCCTAACAGTGATTTGAATTCGCTATCTGACCACAAAGGAGTCGCAAGGCCAACTTTTTCAGTTGTGGGGATCATTTTTTCTAAACCTTTTGTGAGTTTCTTTGTTACCACACAATCAAAAACACTAAAACTTCTCTGATCAACAGAGGGTACACTTGTTAACACAGATCAACTATTGTTAACCTTCCTTGGCAGAGCAAAGGATAACACAAATGACCAGCACTTTACGCTAATCTTCCCTGCCTGAACAGAGGATAAACCAAAATATTAGCACGTAATGCTAACCTTCTCTGTGAACAGAGGATAAACAAATTAACTAGCACGTAATGCTACTCCTTCTCTGTGAACAGAGGATTAACCAATATTAACACGTAATGCTAATCTTCCCTGCCTGGGCAGAGGATAACTTTCATCTCTAACAGAAAACTTAGTTAACCAAACCCAACAGCTGTCTGTTAACTCTTCTCTGACGGCGCAGAGGATAACACATTTGTACTGGTCTTAAAGGTTCTTTTGGATAGAGTGGCACTCACCAAATTGTTGGATGTACGGAAAGATACCGTCTGGAACTCAGTCAGAAAAGTTAATTCTTTGTTGAGATCTTTGTTGAGCTTGAAGTTTCAAGATTCCGTCTGGAACTCAGTCAGAAAAGTTCATTCTTTGTTGAGATCTTTGTTGAGCTTGAATCAATCTGGATTCAGGTGAGTAGCTCTAAAAAAATGTCCACGCTAAAAGCTGGCATCTATGACACACAGTTGAGTATGAGGGAAAGGCATGTAGTGCCTTCACAAGGCTAAAAACACGTTCCTTCCAGACATAATCAAAACAGCATCCTGAGGACAAACAGTGGACTGTCTAGAGTGCTCCACTCTACCTTCTGAGTTACAGTGGGGCATGGGCTACTATGGTGCGTGTTCCTAATTTACCCAGCTACCAGTTATACTAGATTGGTCATATCTAGTGCCATGACTGACAAAATAGTGATCTTGCTGAACCAACCAGGAATCAAACCTAGAATCTTCTGATCCGTAGTCAGACGTGTTGTCCATTGCACCACAAACTAATTTGCTGCTTCCAGAGTTGAAGGGTGCCCACTGATGTGGTGTGTTTGAAATGTGCCACTCTCCTGAGTGTCATGAAAAGTGTGGAAAGAATGATAACTACTTAACTACATAATTGCCGCACATTGCCTTTACCTGGAAAGGAGAAATTGTGACAACCACAATGCAGCAGTCTTAGACCGCTCAGCCAACCTGGCACATAAGAATGAAATAATATGCCCCTTTCGAGCCATACTGAAGGACCGTGAGCTATAAGCTAAAGGTTTCACTGCTCAACAAGTTTTTGTGATGTCCTCGTTGGCGCAGTTAGGCAGTGTGTCAGTCTCATAATCTGAAGGTCGTGAGTTTGAGCCTCACATGGGGCAGAGTGAAGCTTTTTAGTTTGGACAAAGGAGACACTTTTTTTCTCACAACAAAGCATTTTTTCCAAGCATCTTCGGATCCTCTGTAGGGCTGAAATGTATCAGGCCCTCCCTGGTGGTCTAACTGTTAGGATGCTGTGCTCTCACTGCTACAATCTGGCTTTGATTTCCATTCAGGGGAAAAAAATGTCCACGCTAAATACTGGCATCTTCGACACACAGTTGAGTTTGAGGGAAAGGCAATTAGTGCCTCCACGAGGTAAACAACAAGTTCCTTCTAGACATAATCAAAACAGCATCCTATGGACAAACAGTGGACTGTCTAGAGTACTCCTCTCTACCTTCTGAGTGACAGTGGGGTATGGGCTACTATGGTGCATTTTGATAATTTACCCAGCTACCGGTTATACTAGATTGGTCATATCTAGTGAAATGACTGATAAAATATTGATCCTGCTAAACCAACCTGGAATCGAACATAGAATCTTCTGATCAGTAGTCAGACGTGTTGTACATTGCACCACTGGCCCACCATAAACTAATTTGCTGCTTCCAGAGTGGAGGGGTGCCCATTGATGTGGAATGTTTGAAATGTGCCACTTTCCTGAGTGTCATGAAAAGTGTGGAAAGAATGACAACTACTTCACTTTTCGGGGCTCCAGGATAATTGCTGCACATTGCCTTTACCTGGAAAGGAGAAATTGTGACAACCACAATGCAGCAGTCTTAGACCGCTCAGCCAACCTGGCACATAAGAATGAAATAATTTGCCCCTTTCGAGCCAAACTGAAGGACAGTGAGCTATAAGCTAAAGGTTTCACTGCTAAACAGGTTTCTGCAACATGCCTCGTTGACGCAGTTAGGCAGCACGTCAGTCTCATAATCTGAAGGTCGTGAGTTCGAGCCTCACATGGGGCAGAGTGAAGCTTTTTAGTTTGGACAAAGGAGACACTTTTTTTCTCACAACACAGCATTTTTTCCAAGCATCTTCGGATCCTCTGGAGGGCTGAAATGTATCAGGCCCTCCCTGGTGGTCTAACTGTTAGGATTCTGTGCTCTCACTGCTGCAATCTGGCTTTGATTCCCATTCAGGGTAAAAAAAAATGTCCACGCTAAAAGCTGGCATCTACTACACACAGTTGAGTTTTAGGGAAAGTCAAGTAGTGCCTCTGTAGCTTTGTTATCTGTTTTGTAATCTGCATTGTGTTGTTGTCATATAAAATAAACTTCAGACTCAGAAATTGTTGTCTTTTGTCTTCTTTTAATGCCTCTTCAAACACATGAACAAACTTTGAGTGCCTCTGCTGCACTTACATCACTCTCTCTATGAGAGTTCACGCAAACTGGGCAGCAGCACATACAAAATAAACACAAAAATAAAATACCTGTTCAAACACATGAACAAACTTTGAGTGCCTCTGCAGCACTTACATCAGTCTCTGTGAGAAACAAAAAGAATGTGCATAAAAAAATAAATAAAAACTGATTTAAAGCAAAAAATAATAACATAACAAAATACATTACCATAAACTCATTGTCTTAAACAAAGAGTTACCCAGAGAGTTATTCATTAAATTAAAAATATAATTAACTACTTGACCATCCTTCACATGCGACCTACCTCTATGAGAGTTCACGCAAACTGGGAAGCAGCAGAGTGCGCAGACTCCCCTTAGTCTACGTAGAGTCCACAGAATAAGAGGAAGTCTATATATGGTCATGACAAGTGGAATCACTAAATCATAATATTCAATTATATGCTCGTTACATTCTCCCCTGCTGACGTCCACTTGTACATGACAAAATAAATTTAAAAAAACAAAAGAGCAAGATGCTACTAGAAAGTCACTCAAGAAAGAAATGTTTGATACTAAATTACTATTAATAGAACAAATACTTCAAAATAAAATAATTACATCTCAGAACCATAACACCAAATACAATACTGCATATTGACATGAAACACTGAATCTTCCAATCACAGGACTATTCTTTTTAGAATTAGTAATGATAGAGGGTTGCAAGTCCCCTAAACATTCATAGGAATAACATGCCTGTTACATGGTTTCAGTGAAATCATTTACATACAACATTACATACTTCAGTTTCACAATGTGTTACAGTGCATCAATCAAAATCAGCATCTACTCTTTAATATGTCTCAGGTATAGACATTAATAAAGAATATTCCATAATAAATTCACAAAAATAACACCCCTTGATAGTAGATCAAACGGGAAAAAAAACAAAATACAAAACCTTTTTTACAAACCTGACAAAACCTTCTGATGCATATTTTGAATCAGTCTAATGACTGGCTTAACCACCATCCCACATCTGGTTCTGATGTAAAGTTTGCACTACCTTGTGATAACTCGTCCGTAGTCAAAGAATTTGCTACACCAAAAGCAGTACGCAAATCTGTGTCAGCAACATTCACATTATCACCACCAGCAATATGATTTACACCACTCAAGGAATCATGTTCAGGTTCAGCAAAATCTTGCTCCTTTACGCTTATTTTGGTAGGTGATGCAGTCACAGAATGTTGCTCATCTACAGTCACCTGAACAGAATCATCTTCAGCCACACTCATTTCTTCAGATGCTGGAAGTTCTGAAACCCATGTCACAGTTCTGTCATCCGGAGTTGTCGCAAGCAAAACTGGCTCAACCTCATCATTCACAGATTGACTTGATCCACTGGAGATAACACCTTCACAAGAGTCCACTTCACAAGTCTCATCTTGAAGAGGCAAGAATTTCACTGGCATTATCAAATTCTTATGAACAACTTTCTCAGCACCTGTGTCACAGTTTCTGATTCGAAACGTATGGATTTTATCATTCATCCCCATTGCCATGAAAATATGTCCCTCCCATCGATCAGCAAGCTTCCTCTTACCCAGGTGGTTACCTGAGTAATCAGCACCTGTGGAGCACCTATTCCAGAACAGGTGACATGATTCCATAGCTGGACATGATGGCGCCAGGTTGTTTACCGGCTTGCAGTCATGGCCAACGTGACTTATCTATGTTAACGCTATTTTTTATCTTTATCATTGGCTTTATTTCTCGCACGGTTTGCTGTGTTCTGGTCTATGATCGCTTGGCTCTTTTAAATTTATGAACGGAGTTAACTGACTGTTTGATACGCGATCCCAGTGTCAACTGGTGGCTCCCTTCTCATGCTGCGCCGGTCACGCTGACGCAAGTCTGCCACCTGCCTGGGTGTATGTGCTTGCGGAGGAAACGGCGAAGGAGGCGTCGAAAGCGGGCTGGACGATTAGTGAGGTCGAAGAAGTCGCAAAGGATTACTTTCTTCTCCTCAGTGGCCTCAGTGCAGGATGGTGTTGAAGTGCTGCCGACTCTGAGGGGTTCATATTTGGTGCCTGTATATCCAACTTCATCTGGATCAGGGTGGCGACCATCGCGGACCGTGGTTTCGAGGTGGCGGCATGAAGGCCGCGGTGCTAACCTAAACAACCTACGTACCCTGGGTAGCGGTAGGTCGGGAAATACATATGTGACTTCTCATCTTTCGTCTGACTCTATCTCTGTGACAATGGCTTTGATCAATGCAAGATCTCTCTCTAACAAGTCTTTTATACTGAACAATCTTTTTCTCTCTCAGAAATTGGATTTTTTATTTGTTACGGAGACTTGGCTCAGCAACCGCGACATGGCTCCTATTTCAGAACTTTTACCTCCCGACTGTAGTTATTTTAGCTCACCTAGGGCAGTCGGTAGGGGTGGGGGCCTTGCAGTTATTTTTAAAAACAAGTTCAAATGCAGGCTTCTGTCCACCGAGGCATTTTTTACATTTGAAGCTCAGCTTATTATGCTGAATTCATTTAAATCTGTGTTATGTGCCCTCATCTACAGACCACCGTCATATAACAAAGATTTTATAAATGAGTTCTCAGATTTTTTATCTGCTATTATTCCTTGCTCAGATAACATTTTAATTTTGGAGGATTTTAATATTCACGTGTGTTGTCCTTCGAGACCACTGGTCAAAGAGTTTGTTAATTTATTAGATTCTTTTGGTTTATTTCAGAGTGTTGCTGGCCCTACACATATATGTGGTCATACCCTTGATCTGGTTTTATCTCTGGGTTTTTCTATCAGCAATGTGCAAATTGCTGACACTGTGTTCTCAGACCACAAGACTGTTATTTTTAACCCACATTTTTCATGCAGTGATCAAGTTAATGATGGCCCTGTTGCTGTCACATCTCGTTTTATCACTCCCTCTACTGCTAGTAGTTTTTCAGCTGCTTTTAATGTTTCTCCACTGAAATCACTGCTGGAGTCTCCTTTTTCTGATATGGGGCCTGAGGATTTGGTCTCCCAGTTCAACTTGTCATGTTCTGGCATCTTAAACACTGTGGCTCCATTAAAAATTAGGAAGAAAAAGTCAAGGCTCAGCCCTGGCTGAATAGTAATACCCGTGCTCTTAGGCAGGAGTGCAGGAAGGCTGAGCTGAAAGTGGCTTAAAGATAAACTACAAGTGTCCTATGAAATTTTGAGAGACTGTTTGACTAAATTTCAAAGAGCAGTTAAATTAGTCAGATCAAGCTATTTTTCTAATATCATTTCAAAGAACTGTCATAATGCTAAAGTTCTCTTTTCTACTATTACATCATTTCTTCATCCAGTTGCCCTTACTCCCATCTCCCTTCGGTGGACACATGTGAGCAGTTTTTAACATTTTTTACTGTTAAAATTTCTGGTATACGCTCACAGATCTTACCTACTAGTAATGATCCTGTTACCTATCCTGTTCCATAAAATCTATTGACCTGTTTTGTACCTGTGTCCCTGTCTCAACTCAAACATATAATTGCACATATGAAGCCTACTGGTTCTATGTGTGATGTTATTCCATCCACTTTGTTTAAAGAGGTGGTGGAATCAATTGGTCCAAGTGTGTTATCGATTATTAACAGTAGCCTGACCACTGGTATTGTTCCCAACTGCTTTAAGCATGCTGTTATTCAGCCTCTTCTTAAGAAAGCAAACCTTGATTCATCTGATATGAACAGCTTTAGACCTATATCAAAATTATCCTTTATGTCAAAAATATTAGAGAAGACGGTGCTTGCACAATTAAATTATTTTTTAGCCATCAATAATTTGCTCGATCAATTTCAGTCAGGCTTCAGAGCTGGTCATAGCACAGAGTCAGCTCTGTTGAGAGTTTTAAATTATATTTTATTAGGTGTGGATTCTGGTAGTCCTGTTGGTCTTCTGCTGCTGGATCTTAGTGCCGCTTTCGATACGGTTGATCATGACATACTTATCAATCACCTAAGAGACCAGGTTGGTATTCAGGGGTTAGCCTTGGATTGGGTCTCCTCATATCTCAAGGGTAGAACGATTTCAGTCTGTTTAGAGAACTGTTATTCATCAGTTGTTCCTTTAACATGTGGGGTTCCTCAGAGCTCCATTTTGGGACCCGTTTTATTCTCCCTCTACACGCTTCCGTTAGGAAAGATCTTTGAGAGGCATGGCATACACTATCATCTGTATGCTGATGACTCTCAAATTTACTTTCCTATTAAACATGGGAATCACCACTCTTTTGAGTCTCTGCATAAATGCATGGCCGATGTGAAGTGTTGGCTGGCAAACAACTTTCTTCAATTAAATGAGGATAAGTCAGAGTTTATTGTTTTTGGTCAAAGGGGATGTGACTTAAATTTAGAAAGAAATTTGTCACTGCTTCCAGGGAAAAAACTTCCCTATGTAAAAAACCTGGGTGTTATATTCGACTCTGAGCTCAAGTTTGATCGGCAAATAAATGCTGTGGTTAAAAATATTTTTTTCCATTTTAGAACTATGGCAAGGTTGAAGCCATCCTTTCTTTTGATGATTTGGAGAAGGTTGTGCATGCCTTTGTGTCCTCTCGATTGGACTATTGTAATGCTTTGTATCTGAGTGTGAGTCAGGCCTCTCTCTCTCGCCTGCAGCTGGTCCAAAATTCAGCTGCTAGGCTTTTAACTGGAACCAGGAAAAGAGACCATATCACCCCAGTTTTGATTTCACTACATTGGTTACCGATCCAATACAGAATCAAGTACAAAGTGTTGATGTATGTGTTTAAGGCTCTTCATGGTCTTGCACCTGAGTACATCTCTGCCTTAATAAGTTTGAATCAACCTTCAAGGTCTCTCCGCTCTAGTGATCAGCTGTGTCTGTCAGTTCCTCGATCTCGCCTAAAAACGAAAGGTGATAGAGCTTTTGCGGTGGCAGCCCCTAGACTTTGGAATGAGCTTCCATTGGTCATAAAATCATCTCCGTCTCTATTCTCTTTCCAGGGTGCCTTAAAAACGTATTTATTTTCCCTAGCTTTTAATTAATTGCATTATAATTTGTACTAGGTAGATTTTATCTTATTCTTGTTTTATAGGTTTTAAATGTTTTGGTACCCAGTGTGGTTTTTGAAAGTGCTTTATAAATAAAATTGAGTTGAGTTGAGTACCACGTTCACCTTTATTGGCCAACAGTACTCTGTCACCAATACTCAGCGGATCTCCTTTGACCTTTTTATTGTAATATTGCACCTGTCTCTGCTGCTGTTTCGAAGCAGAACTCTGAGCAATTCGCATTGCTTCGGCCATATCAGCTTTAAGTGAACACACATACTCATCATAGTCAATCACTTGATCATCAAACAGCACAGATTCAAACATCATATTACCTAATCTAGGAGTCCTCCCAAACATCAGGTGAAATGGTGGAAACCTGGTTGTTTCATGAACTGTCGCATTGTAACAGAAAGTGAGAGATTTCAACATCTGCGGCCATCTGTGTTTCCCTTTTGGCGGCAGTGCACGAATCATATTACCTAAAGTACGATTAAACCTCTCAACATTCCCATTACCCATTGGGTGGTAAGGTGTTGTATGTGATTTTTCAACACCTGCAAGTTGAAGCATCTCTGAAATTAACCTACTCTCAAAATTGGCACCTTGATCAGAATGCAACCGCTCTGGGAAACCATAAATGCAAAAAAAGTTATCCCAAAGTTGTTTTGCAACCACTTTTGCAGACTGATTAGGACAAAGGTATGTTTGTGCCAATTTAGTAAAATGGTCTGTCACAACCAAAACATCAAGTGTCTTATTTGATGAATCTTCGGCAGACCAAAAATCAACACTAACCAACTCAAGCGGTCTGGTCATCACAATACTCTCAAGTGGATTATTCGCTTCAGGTTCTGGTGATTTACTAACCACACACCTCTTGCAACATCTGACATGCTCCTTTACATTCTTTTCTATCCTTTGCCAGTAGAACCTGCATCTAGCAAGATAGAGAGTTCTTTGTTGCCCCTGGTGTCCTGCGTCATCATGTACTCCCTTAAGCACCCTCTCACGAAGAGCACTAGGCACTACAAGCTGGAAAGACTTCTTCCTAGTGATCACATCTCTAGAAGTCCGATACAACAAACCCATTCTCACTGACAGCTTTTCCCAGTGTCTCAGAAAACAAATCATACCAGGAGATTCCTTAATCCGTTCTCTTCTAGGAGGTCTACGTTTACGCTCCACAAAAAACAACACTCTGCTCAAACAAGGATCTGCACATTGCAATTCCATCAGGTCCTGCCTTGACTACTTTGGAACATCAAGCAACTGCAACGGCAACATCTCATCAAGTAACTGTGGAAGCATGTACCTATACAGTTGAACGTGACTCTCTTGTTGCTTACTACTATTCAGGATAGCAGAAACTTCCTCCTGAGAAACACAAGAATTCCTAGATATCAAGGAGTGATTCATCTCAACATCAGAACACGGTATGTCCAGTGCTGTCTTTTCAAAAGGATGACAAGACTAACGGAAAATATCCTGAACATACCCTAAGTTTAACATTTGTGACTCTTCCAAAAGAGCGTCATAAGGTACTCTGGTGAGTTTATGAAACACACTAGGTTTCACAAACAGCTCACGACTAAGTGCATCAGCAATGACATTTTTAGATCCAGGAATGTATTTGATATCAAAATCAAATGGTGCAAGCTTTGCCACCCACCTTTGCTCACAAGCATCCAATTTGGGCTTTGTTAGAATATATGTCAGCGGATTGTTGTCAGTCCACACTGTGAATTGATGACCTCTTAGCCAGTGACTAAATTTGTCACACACAGCCCATTTCAATGCAAAGAACTCCAACCTGTGTGCAGGATATCACGATTGAGCATAAGTTAGAGACTTGCTAGCAAAGGCTATGGGGCGAGCGACCTCTACTCCCTCTTGCACTTGAGAAAGTACAGCTCCAAGCCCATGACTAGAAGCATCTACAGACAACAAAAAAAGGCTTGCTAAAATCTGGATGTGCCAATACAACCCTCTCTAATAATGCCAGTTTCAAAGCATTAAAAGCAGTCTTACACTCTGGTGTCCAATCAGCAGAAGTAAGCTCTTTTACCAAGACAGTTCTTTTTCGTCCTTTAACATGTCTAGGTCTCTTTGTACCTGCTGTCAATACAAAAAGTGGCTTTCCAATGCTTGAGTAATTCTCAATGTATTGTTGATAAAAGACCACCATACCCAAAAATGATCTTATTTTCGTCCGTGAAGGAATGTCAGTGCCATCTTCCATAAGATCACGTTCTGTAATGTTAACAATACTCGTAATCTTATCAGGGTCAGTAGCTATACCTTCTCCACTGACAATGTGTCCAAGGAACCTGACAGATGACTTCATGAAATGACACGTCCTCTGTGACAACTTCAAATTATGAGCTTGCAGTCTTCGAAATACCATCTCCAGCCGCTGTAAAGCAAGCTGTTCATCAGGCGCAAAGACAAGAATGTCATCAAGATAACAAAGCATACTCATGAAATTCTGATCTCCGAATATACTCATCATCATCCACATAAATGTTGCAGGACTGTTACACAAGCCCTGTGGGAGACGGTTATATTCGTAAAGTCCAAAAGGTGTAGTAAATGCAGTAAAACGCTTATCGTCCTCATGTACTTCTACATTATAGCAACCTGATGTCAAATCCATAGTGGAAAAGAAGGCATTACCCCCAAGAGCTGCCAGTGCATCCGCTTGATGTGGAAGAGGATGTGCATCCTTAATGGTGCGTGCGTTCAACCAACGGAAGTCTGTACACAGTCGCAAGTCACCATTTCTCTTCCAAACTAACACCAAAGGCGACGCATAATCACTCATGGACTTTCTGATTATGTCACGTTCTTCCATGTCATCCAAAGCTTCTCTTAACTTCTCATAATGTGAAGGAGACAATCTCCTGTAAGGCAATCTGAAAGGTTTAGTGTCACTCAAACAGATACGGTGAAAAAAAACCTTAAACTTTACCACAGTCAAGTCCATGACGTGAAAAAATTGACTCATATTCGACCAACAGACCAACTAATTTCTTTTTCCAGTATGGACTCAGGGAATTTGAATCAACATCAAGGTCTTGAAGTCCCAAATCAGACAACAAAGAATTTGTGAGACCCTGTGATGCAAATTTTGATTTCACAGAGCCGCACTGTACACTACTATCGTCAGTTAGTCTGTCAGTCCTTGAAACATTACACTCCAAACCAGCAATTTATTTTGAAGACATGTCAAAACAGCCAACATCAAAATCTTCAAGAGCAATGCAAGTGTATACATCCGCCAACTTACAGTTGCGCTTCAGACAAACAGGTTTGTTGGATGGGTTCAAAACTCTTACTGCCGTCCAACCATCTCCCCATAAAGGCACAACAATTCTGCCCACCAACACAGTTCTTGGAGCTGTGCGTGCTGTTCTAGGCTCCACAATGGCGGTACTGCCCTCCGATAAACATTTATCACTGACTATTTTACCCCACACTAAATGTTCTGTCAAAGGCTCTAGAGTGACAGCATGTTTAAGTTTCACGAAACCCACTTTATCAGGTGGGTCAGACCCTTTCCAAGATTCAACATTGCACAACAGTTGAAGCAATGCTGCATCAGGGCCATCACTGCTAGAGTCTGACAGTCTACTCCAGAAATTACCTGAAATTTTCATTTCATGAATTAGGTGTTTAATCACATTACTCCCTAAAATTAAATCAGCACTCTGACCATCAACAATGAGGGTAGGTACAGAAAAGGAGCAATCATTTTCACATCACAAACTCCCACTGGAGTTGTTTTCAGACCACCACAACCAATTAATGTGAGCGATGTAGGAGATACTTCATCAAGGGTAAGTAGCTTAGAGTTTGTGAGCTCATCCAATGCCTGTTTACTCAAAGTGCAAGCCATTGACCCACTGTCAAGCATGCCACGAAACAAAACGGTGTCTTTTACCAAAACATCAGTAAAGAAAAGTTAATTATCTGTTTTCAGTTCTTGTACATTCTGAAAAATCACTTTTGTTTTATCGTCAACTGTGTCACAAAACTCAGCATAAAGTGACGCTGCATCTTCATCCATACTTGGGGACATTACACAAGGCCCTCCACAAGTCCCCTCCTCATGTGGGCCAATTAGTTTCCCTGCTTACCAGAAGCAGCATCATCCTGTCGGACATGCATGTTTCGAGCCGACATCACAGAACAATCTGCTGCTCTGTGATCAGAGGAATAACACTTAAAGCAAAGTCGATGCATGCGACAGTGCAATGTAGTGTCATGATTTCTATCATCACACAATTCACATGCCTCTAAGAGTCTTGTTACACCACCCTTTGCTTTCTTTTGAGGTTTGAACAGTTGAGACACATGCTGATAAGAACCTTGTTCCAAAACTTGTTCCAATAATTGCATCACACGACTCAAAGACTTATCCTGAGTACCTGTTTCTATATTTTGAGGCGACGTAGCAGGAGTGACTTTCTCCAAACTCACCCTACTACTACCATAAATGTCTGCAGACTGACAATGAGCCCTACTGTCACTCATGTGTGTGCTATACTGACGATGTCGAAGTTTATAATCCCTCTGATACTCGTCCAGCCGCACCTGTACATCAGTTGCAGTCCATTCGTCCAAAGATTTGCACTTGAAAATCAGCGCTAAATCTGGATCTGGACTGAACTTCACGTAAAGGGTTGTCAAGAGCCTTGCCCTGTCTCTTTAAGCCCTCCCCAGCTATATCAATGGCCTTGTGAAGCCTAATCCAGTAGTCAAATGGCTGCTCATTCCGTAATGGCAAACTGGCATAAAAGTCAGTCAAGGGCATACATGAACTCACATTGTCACTACAATGCTGCTTGAGCAGGTCAAAAACTGGTGTAGGACCCTTACTGAGATCAATCGATGAGTTACTTCTCAGTCCTACTTTCACAATGTCACAAGCTTTCCCTTGTAATTTCTGTAATACTTCATCTGCCTGATCCTTCAAAGGCACTTCTCATTTCTTTAAGTACACTTTGATTGTTTCTATCCATTCATCAACCAAAATTGTATCGTCTCCATTACCTCTTTAGTATGGGGGCTCCGTAACCTCCTGCTTAATAAAACTGATCCTTGACAGTTCACTCACATCAACAAGTGACCCACTTTCTTTGTTTTGACTAAAAATCCCAGACTCGAGACAGGTAATAATGTTCTGGCCAATACTACTGCCTATCTGTTTCACTATATCACTGATCACATTTGTTGATGCAGCATTGAGATTTTGAAATTCTACTGAATCATCAGCGATATTACGAGACTGAACCCTATAAGGTGTCTGTATATCAGCATTTTGTGATTGAATAGGAGTTGAAGAAATTGTTCCATTTGTATTAAACCCACCCCTCTGTGGTACAGGCATGAATCTCAGTACTCCCCTCCCTCTACCAGCATTCACATGACTCTCCGAATCTTCCATTTATGTGTTAATTCAAAAATCATTCAAAATATTATTTGCGAAGCCTCTCAAAATAATAATAGGAAGAACAGAAATGTTTTTTTTTCTTTTCTTATCAACACTTAATAGATGTATAGAGAGAAAAAAAATATATATACACTGTATACACAATTGTCTTTAGAACAAAATCAGTCCTTTCACGAAAATATTTCAGTCTATTTATCACACAAAGAAATCATTAGTAGCTGGAACATCATTCATTCTTGACTTGACTATGGGGTACTCACTCCGAACCCAAAGAAAAATTGCATCGCAAATTTCAGTTTCACTCAAAAGGGCGGACCTCACGTCCTCCCAGTCATGTTGCTGAAGCGCTCAGTCACGTTGCTTGGAAACTCCCGATCCTTCGACCACTCGTGGTGAATCTGCCGAACGATCCCGCGATGAGAGAAGTAACGATCACGGCACCAATTGTAGCGGTGTTTAATCTGCGTTGTGTTGTTGTCATATAAAATAAACTTCAGACTCAGAAATTGCTGTCTTTTGTCTTCTTTTAATGCCTGTTCAAACACATGAACAAACTTTGAGTGCCTCTGCAGCACTTACATCAGTCTCTGTGAGAAACAAAAAGAATGTGCATAAAAAAATAAATAAAAACTGATTTAAAGCAAAAAATAATAACATAACAAAATACATTACCATAAACTCATTGTCTTAAACAAAGAGTTACCAAGAGAGTTATTCATTAAATTAAAAATATAATTAACTAATTGACCACCCTTCACATGCGACCTACCTCTATGAGAGTTCACGCAAACTGGGAAGCAGCAGAGTGCGCAGACTCCCCTTAGTCTACGTAGAGTCCACAGAATAAGAGGAAGTCTATATATGGTCATGACAAGTGGAATCACTAAATCATAATATTCAGTTATATGCTCGTTACACCTCCATGAGGCAAAAAACAAGTTCCTTCTAGACATAATCAAACCAGCATCCTAAGGACAAACAGTGGACTGTCTAGAGTACTCCACTCTACCTTCTGAGTTACAGTGGGGTATGGGCTACTATGGTGCGTGTTCCTAATATACCCAGCTACCGGTTATACTAGATTGGTCATATATGGTGCCATGACTGACAAAAAATGTATCCTGCTGAACCAGCCAGGAGTCGAACCTAGAATCTTCTGAGCTGTAGTTAGACGTGTTGTCCATTAAACCACTGGCCCAACACAAACTAATTTGCTGCTTCCAGAGTGGAGGGGTGCCCATTGATGTGGAATGTTTGAAATGTGCCACTCTCCTGAGTGTCATGAAAAGTGTTGAAAGAATGATAACTACTTCACTTTTCAGGGCTCCAGGATGATTGCAGCACATTGCCTTTAGCTGGAAAGGAGAAATTGTGACAACCACAATGCAGCAGTCTTAGACCACTCAGCCAACCTGGCACATAAGAATGAAATAAATTGCCCCTTTCGAGCCAAACTGAAGGACAGTGCACTATAAGCTAAAGGTTTCACTGCTAAACAGGCTTCCTGCAACGTGCCTCATTGGCGCAGTTATGCAGTGTGTCAGCCTTATAATATGAAGGACCTGAGTTCGAGCCTCACACAGGGCAGTGTGAAGCTTTATAGTTTGGACAAAGGAGACACTTTTTTCTCACAACACAGCATTTTTTCCAAGCATCTTCGGATCCTCTGGAGGGCTGAAATGTATCAGGCCCTCCCTGGTGGTCTAACTGTTAGGATTCTGTGCTCTCACTGCTGCAATCTGGCTTTGATTCCCATTCAGGGTAAACAAAAATGTCCACGCTAAAAGCTGGCATCTATGACACACAGTTGAGTTTGAGGGAAAGTTAAGTAGTGCCTCCATGAGGCAAAAAACAAGTTCCTTCTAGACATAATCAAACCAGCATCCTAAGGACAAACAGTGGACTGTCTAGAGTACTTCACTCTACCTTCTGAATTACAGTGGGGTATGGGCTACTATGGTGCGTGTTCCTAATTTACCCAGCTACTGGTTATACTAGATTGGTCATATATAGTGCCTTGACTGACAAAAAATGTATCCTGCTGAACCAGCCAGGAATCGAACCTAGAATCTTGTGATCTGTAGTCAGGCGTGTTGTTCAAAAGCAGGGCCATAGCGTGTCCCTTGAGGTAGTGCTCATAGAAAACTACCAAAAATCGTCAGAGATGTGGATTCACATCCAGCTCCGGAGTATAAACCTATATATGAAATTATCAGTTGGAAAATCATTATGTGATTTAAATCATGTGATTTAATCTGGTGATGTTTTGTGCCTGACGGTGCACAATTCAGAATTATCTTTTTATTGTTTGTGTTGCTATTAAAATGATTTTAAATAATCAATAATGAGAAATAATGATACATGGAATGCTATAAATGGTGTAACAATTCTTCTGTTGTGTCATAAATCTTGGAAAATGTTGTTTTTTATCAGTACTACTCAATTGATGTATGATATCAATTGTGTAATTTGATATATCAATAATACTGGAGAATGCTATTTTTAATCTGTACTGTAATATGTGCTTTTATGTTTTAATATGTCTAAGAGCAAATATGTGATTCTTGATTTTATTGTACAATTTTATTAAAATGTATTTCTTAATATTATTATTATTGGATAAAAACTGTAAGCATATTGCAAATGTAAGTAATCTTTTTAACAATAGTGTGAGTGCAAAGGTATATAATAATAATAAATGTAGCTATAGTGCAAATATATCTTAATAATATTAAAAACGTCTCGGGTTACATGTGTAACTCTTGTTCCCTGAAAAAGGCGGAACGAGATGTTGCGCTGCTAAGCGCTACGGGGAACAGCTTTCGCTGTGAGCCGAGCTGAAATATTGTGTGAAACACGTCAATGAACATTGACCGGAATTTATAGCCTCGGCTGATGTAATCATTAGATGCACCTGAGGCCAGGCTATAAATGGATACGTCACCAGGTGTCGCCAGATACTTCTTTTGAAGAGCAGTCCTGGGACGTCCCAGTGCGGAAAAGCAGCGCAACATCTCGTTCCGCCTTTTCAGGGAACAAGGGTTACACATGTAACCCGAGACGTTCCCTTTACAAAAGGCTTCACTACGATGTTGCGCTGCTAAGCGCTACGGGAACGCAATACCCACGCCGCCGCGACTTGGGGCTGTCCGGACCCCTACGGTTGTGCAGTGTACTCACAAAAACGCGAGAGGTCTCAGACATGAGCTTGAGATGTCGACTCAAGGGCATAAGAGCCAGGAGTAGCATAAACATCTAAAACATTAATTTTTTGATGAATGTGTGCGGAGAGGACCAGTCTGCCGCATCACAAACTTGTTCAGGCATGAGCTGAGATGTCGACTCAAGGGCATAAGAGCCCAGAGTAGCAAAGCATCTAACCCACAAAGTTCGATGAATGTGTGCGAAGAGAACCCTATCGCAACACAAACTCATCATAAAAACTGATGAATGTGAGCGGAGAGGACCAGCCTGCCGCATCACAAACTTGTTCAGGCATGAGCTGAGATGTCGACTCAAGGGCATAAGAGCCCAGAGTAGCAAAGCATCTAACCCATAAAGTTCGATGAATGTGTGCAAAGAGAACCCTATCACAACACAAACTTGTCATAAAAACTGGTGAATGTGAGCGGAGAGGACCAGCCTGCCGCATCACAAACTTGTTTAGGCATGGGCTGATATGTCGACTCAAGGACATAAGAGTCCGGAGTAGCAAAGCATCTAAACCATAAAATGTGATTAGTGTGTGCGGAGAGTGCCAACCTGCCGCACCACAAACTTGTTCGGTGTCAACTCAAGGGCGTAAGAGCCAAGAGTGGCAAGAACATCCAAACTATAAAAGTTTAATGAATGTGTGCGGAGAGGACCAACCTGCCGCACCACAAACTTGCTGCAGAGGGAGACCTCTAGCCAAGGCTTTAGAGGAGGAGAGCCCTCTGGAAGAGTGCGCCCTAAAACCTACTGGCGAAGCTTGAATGCGCGCCTCGTAGGCCTGGGCAGTAAGGTCCCTCACCCAAAGTGACAACCCGGACACGGCTTCAAAGTGAAGAACTGCTGCCCTGACTTTATGCCACTAGCAAATGCGGTGGACATAATTCTGAAGGGCACAGACTGGACAAAGTCTGAGTTGTCTTTAGCTGCTCCAGCATTACAAACGGCAGGGAGCAGAAGGCTTAGAGAATGACTGGCCAAGGGTCGAGAAAGGCACCTTGGGCAGGTAGTCAGGGTGAGGGTGCAAAGAATGCTCTTGGTCCTACCTGGGGCAACTCAAAACAGGCCGGCAAAAGAGACAGAGCCTGTAGGTACCCAAGTCTCCTTAGAGACATAATTGCCATATGAAAAACCATCTTGAGAGTCAGAAGTCTACCAAACGCTGACTCTAGATGTTTTAAAAAGGGGGGTCTTACCCTATGAAGAGGTCCTAGCAAGGATGCCTCTTAGAGGGCACCCCGCCCACCAAGGCGTGGCAAACCGAAGTGGAAGCCACATAGAACCCGGCAGTGGCGAGGCAAGTGCCCGCTGACAGTTCTTTCCACAGAAAATCCAGAACTGAAGCAAACTGGCAGTTAGCTGGTTCTGTAATTTGAACTTATTAGAAGGAAACGCATGCAGGCGCATTTCTGCCATGTATGCGCCACCACGATCAGCATCCCCGAGGGGGGGGGACTGGGTGACTCGGGGAGAAGTAGAGGAGACATTGCGCTATCAACAGAGGCGAAGAGGTCCTCTTCTGCCCTGTAAAATCTACCCAGATCAGTTCCAAGGGAGGGAGCCCTAGCGCTTGCAATGGTCTCGATAACTTCAGGAGAAAGCCCTGTGAACCTCAGTTGGTACCCTACAGGGGCCAAGCATGAAAGGTTTCACAATTCGGGCCGGGGATGAATATGCCCCCTGAGCCTGAGAAAGGAGGTCCTACCTGTTCGGAATTGCCCAAGGCGAGCCGTCGAGGAGAGATATTAACTCCGAGAACCATATCCTGTTTAGCCAGCGCAGCGCCATTAATAGGAGGCAAGACCCTTGCTGGTGAACATTGCCAAGACTCCCGGGAGCAGAGAAACCGGGGAAAGAAACGCATACAGACGCATTCTGGGTCATGTATGTGTTTTAACGTCCAGACCCAAGGGGGCTGGGTGATTTCAGGGAGAAGTAGAGGAGACATTGCGCTATTCAGTCATTCTCTCTTTTTTTAGATATATATATATATATATATATATATATATATAATATTTTCTAAACAGAAGAGAAAAGAGAACAAAGAACAAAGTTCACTGCACACTGTCTAACTGATTCTAACTCCTAACAGAGGAAAGAAAGTTTTGACAGGGTGTGTGAAACACACAGAAACAGAATCGCTCTGAAAAAAGAGTTTCTGACGACACCTGGTGACGTATCCATTTATAGCCTGGCCTCAGGTGCATCTAATGATTACATCAGCCGAGGCTATAAATTCCGGTCAATGTTCATTGACGTGTTTCACACAATATTTCAGCTCGGCTCACAGCGAAAGCTGTTCCCCGTAGCGCTTAGCAGCGCAACATCGTAGTGAAGCCTTTTGTAAAGGGAACATAGGCGATACCAACCAGTAAGAGACAAAAAGAAAATAACATTTTTAATAGGTTGTATATATTTACAGCAAATGCATAAAATTCTAATATATAATTAGGTATTACTTATATAATCAACAGCATGAAATAAATGTTACATTATATTAATAATAATATAAAACTGTGCAAATTAGTAATCACCACCATTAAAATACTTGCTATTCAACTGTAAGTGTATTGTAAATAAAAGGACATAAATACAAACAAACCTGTTTATTTGAATTAAAATGTGTAGTAGAAGATTTAAAATAATAATAATAATATTAAAATATACAACTCTAATTATTACAATAAGTAATAACAATTAAGTGTGGACAAATGTATAAAGTATTAGCAATAATAATAATTTACAGTTTTTGCTATGAGTCAAAAACAATAATTTTACAGCAATATACTATTTGCATAATTAGGTATTATTTAGATAATCAACCAAATTACAAATACGATATAAAATAATAATAATACAAATTGTGCAAATATGAGTAGTCACCACCATTACAATACTTGCTTAATGAATAATGTATGAATAATAATAATTAGAAGAATCATATAAAAATATACAACTTTAAATAAAGTGCAAATACACGTAATCTTAACAAAAATGTGAGGGAAAATGTGTAGAATAAACAATAATATATACTGTATAAATATACCAATATTATGCAAGAAAAATAATCAATCAAAAGAACTTTGATTCAGTTTAGTCAAGTGTTTCCCATTCTAATCTTCAGTGTGTGCTCTCTTCTTGCCATAGCCCCGTCTCTGCAGAGCTGCCCTCCACTCTGCAAATGGTTCTGTAGCGGTCTCCTCACAGTGCCAGTTTCCAAAATACTGGAGATACGATGGTTGTTTCCTTTCGTTGTTGCACTTCTTGCAAAGGATTACTTCAGTCTTACGCACATATTTCCTTTTTTGTGATTCCTTCTGCTGCCTTTCCTGATTTTTCCTCCTATAGTACTGAGTGGTGTATGGCACAGCAGGCTGTGGCGCTGCCGGTGATGTTTCCATACTTTGTGCAACAGAGACATCAGTGGTCTCTAATTCTTTAATTGCAGACTTGTAGACCTGGGCTACACTCCCTGTCTGCTGGTAAAGATACTCCACTCCAATCAGTTCTCCTGAAATACAAAGAAATACTTTGAAGAAACACAAAGAAATACTTTGTGTTAGGCAGCAATAAACCAAATGATATCCAGTTTGTGAACTGTCTGTCATTAAAGTCTTTGTGAAGACTGTACTGATTCATGACACAGTTCTATTTTAGACAAATTAGCAATTTACTTTAACAGAAAATATAATGAACGTACCAGTATATTTACGTGGAGTAACAAAGGACACAATCTTCTTTCCAAGAGCATCCTCTGCCAGCACGTTAACACCATGACGAAGGAGGCCACTATAAGAATGGGGATCGTGCAAGCCCTCAAAGGTTGCAGCAGCTGCTCTGTCCGAATTCCACCTGGCCAATCCATCCAACAGGTATGCCTGGAAAAATGTATCGCTGGCCAGAGTGCCTGAAATTACATTGACAGAACACAATGTTCATTTAAATCCATAATTTAACTATTTTAAGTGCTGTCGGTTGGACAAAACAATGCATTTTCCTGGAATGAACCGGTTCAGGTGCAAGTGAAATGATTCAAGTGAGGTTGAACCTCTGGCACACCTGTATGTTGGTAAAATATGCCCTCCCTTCTGCAATTTCCCAGTCTGCCCTATAACGTTTAATTTATTGCCTGGGTCTTCACCTTGGAGCAGTACAGCTCTCCTTGCAGAATCCATGACCTTTTCTGGAGACAGAGCCCGAGACCAAGGTCTCTTTTTGTTCTCCTCCTTCACCTTTAGGGTCATAGAAGAGTCACACATATTCAGACTCCCATCAGCTCTCCTCCTAAATTGAGGCTCCATTTCTATAAAAAAAAAAAAAAAACAATATTAATATATACTGTGGTTATGTATATGAGGTCCTGTGTATTAATTAAGAAGTATGGCATGATACATTTTGAAATAGATTGCATATTGTTAGGCATGACATGAAGTGTGACTTCAGCTGTGACTATATTCACAATATGGCACAGCCTCGTACTGCCAACTTTAACACTTTAAATATTTTTTTTTTTACACTTTAAGCAATTGTTCCATATTACTATATCTTTCAGTCATCTGATTGGTAAAAAGTAAAGCTTTCACTGCTCAACAGGTTTTTGCGATGTCCTCGTTGGCGCAGTTAGGCAGTGTGTCAGTCTCATAATCTAAAGGTCGTGAGTTCGAGCCTCACATGGGGCAGAGTGAAGCTTTTTAGTTTGGACAAAGGAGACACTTTTTTCTCACAACACAGCATTTTTTCCAAGCATCTTCGGATCCTCTGGAGGGCTGAAATGTATCAGGCCCTCCCTGGTGGTCTAACTGTTAGGATTCTGTGCTCTCACTGCTGCAATCTGGCTTTGATTCCCATTCAGGGTAAACAAAAATGTCCACGCTAAAAGCTGGCATCTACGACACAGTTGAGTTTGAGGGAAAGTCAAGTAGTGCCTCCATGAGTCAAAAAACAAGTTCCTTCTAGACATAATCAAAACAGCAACCTAAGGACAAACAGTGGACTGTCTAGAGTACTTCACTCTACCTTCTGAGTTACAGTGGGGTATGGGCTACTATGGTGCGTGTTCCTAATTTAATGTCCATTGCACCACTGGCCCACCACAAACTAATTTGCTGCTTCCAGAGTGGAGGGGTGCCCATTGATGTGGAATGTTTGAAATGTGCCACTTTCCTGAGTGTCATGAAAAGTGTGGAAAGAATGATAACTACTTCACTTTTCGGGGCTCCAGGATAATTACAGCACATTGCCTTTACCTGGAAAGGAGAAATTGTGACAACCACAAAGCAGCAGTCTTAGACCGCTCAGCCAACCTGGCACATAAGAATGAAATAATTTGCCCCTTTCAAGCCAAACTGAAGGACAGTGAGCTATAAGCTAAAGGTTTCACTGCTAAACAGGTTTTTGCAATGTGCCTCGTTGGTGCAGTTAGGCAGCACGTCAGTCTCATAATCTGAAGGTCGTGAGTTTGAGCCTCACATGGGGCAGAGTGAAGCTTTTTAGTTTGGACAAAGGAGACACTTTTTTTCTCACAACACAGCATTTTTTCCAAGCATCTTCGGATCCTCTGGAGGGCTGAAATGTATCAGGCCCTCCATTGTGTTCTAACTGTTAGGATTCTGTGCTCTCACTGCTGCAATCTGGCTTTGATTCCCATTCAGGGGAAAAAAAATGTCCACGCTAAATATCTTCGACACACAGTTGAGTTTGAGAAAGGCAATTAGTGCCTCCACGAGTCAAAAAACAAGTTCCTTCTAGACATAATCAAAACGGCATCCTAAGGACAAACAGTGGACTGTCTAGAGTACTCCTCTCTACCTTCTGAGTTACAGTAGGTTATGGGCTACTATGGTGCGTGTTCCTAATTTACCCAGCTACCGGTTATACTAGATCGGTCATTACACAGGAGTTAATCTGTGCCGTGAGTGAGACCAAGATAGGGAGGGCTGACTTGTATTTTATACTCTTTTATCCCAAGGGTTTCTGACAGAAGCAAATCCTCCCCCTCTGCCTTCCTCAGACACAGAGGCATTCCCTTGCAATGTCTATCACTGATCAATGAGTATCAACATTTCTACAACAATTCCCCTGCTTTTTTTCATTCAGATTACTCAATCACAATAATAAACCATCCATCCATCCATTGTCAACTGCTTATCCTGTGTACAGGGTCACGGGGACAATAATAAACAATAAGACAAATTTTAAGTCATATCATCACACTTACACTCTTCAGCTCTGATTTTCGCATAAATGATCCCTCTCTTAAACATTTGTGAAATAACATTTGGAAAATAAAAAGCTTAGGCTGTTTTTTGTGGGGACAGTCCCCTTAAGTATTAGCAAGCAAGTAAAGACTTTATCTGAAGCCGGGCTAAATGAGTAAACACTGTTACTGCACATCTGACATAAAATCAGACCTTCAGTCACTTCAGTATAAACAAGAAATAGTGTACAGATTAAGTTTAACATTTTGGTTATGTCAGCAGGCTATAAAAATACAAAGAATTAAAGTAGAATAAAATCCCTCATTTCAAACCCTCTCCTTGTACGTCATCTCGTAACACGGATGACCGCTGCTTATAACCCTCTTTACATATCAAAACATTCTCAGAAAGAAAAGACATACCTCATTTTAACACATTTCACAGTAGCTCTCGCTACTGGTATCATCATATTTGTGTTCATCATCCTCTGGATATACTGTCATTTTTACCATTTGAACAGACACCCCTGCTTTAACCAGTCTCTGTAATGAGCTGGAAACACACGTTATGATGCATGGTAAACATAACAATATCAGGAGTCCTACCATCGCAACTGGTAACACAGTTTGAATCAGCCAATACCCCCATCCTCCCCAGAGATTCATAAACCAAGTAACCCATGTACTTTCAATATGTTCTGGCTCCTGTACGGCTTTTCTCATGTGTTCAATTACATTCGTGATGTTGTCACTGTAATCTGGAATATTGAAACAACAAGACATTCCCAACATTTTGCAAACTTCCCCTTTCTCTGCAGTTAACATATCAAGAACCAACCTGTTTTGAATGACCGCATCCCTTAACTGTTTCATTTCATCATTTATCATTGTCAAAGCATTTTCTGTGCTATTAGCTATTGCTAATACTGTCCATGCTAGCCCATTTATCTTATTAATTGTTACTGTTGTACCCACCCCTAAGAACAATGACCACCCCACATTCGCTCCAGGCGTCGTCCATGGATCGGATAATGTGTACCCTGCATAGTGCTTTGGCAAAACCCCAGGCAAGATTTCAACATTTCTTTTTTCCCTTCCCACCCCAGGTGCCCTATTTGGCAAATACACAGATGTACCCACATTCATCAATGCTGGATAACAGCACCCTGACCATTTCTTTGGCATCCGATGAAATGCCCTGTTGCCACACACCCACACTGAAGTGAGTGTGGTTTCATGTGGCTTGCTGAATGGGCATGTGAAGTTGACTTCTTTGTCATTGATGATGGCTGTGTAGTTGTCCGCTGTTCTGTCCTTCACGTCGATTCTGACCCTGCAGTCAGACCAACCTGTTTTAAACCTTCTTGCATTGTTCAGACAAATGCATACATCACCCTGTGTCGCCGTCACTCTCAGAGGTGGAATCGCTTTATCAGTGTGGTTATATTGCTGCACATGGTCGCAGTCGTCCGCAGGTCGCTTTATTGGTGTCTTTCCTTTCTCCAGATCAATCACAGCTTTGAGCACATCAGTCATTTGCTGTGGAATCAGACACTTTGTTTATTTTGCTGTCGCTACAGTCAACGGGACAGCTTTCCAAGCACGAGACATTTGCAGACAAAGCCAGCAGCTCGTTGATATCTCCAGTTCTTCCTTTTGCAGCATCGCCAGAGCACAGGCCTTGTTCCGTTGACAACTCATCATGGCCTTCTGCACTTCAGGATTCGCTTGACCTTTTCTTGTGTCTCCGTTTCCCATCCAAGCCATCTCTTCCTCTGTCTCTTGTTCAAGCTCAGGTGCCTCAAAAGGTTTTGTCGTCGTTGTTGGAGCTGCTTCAACTATAATTATGTCAATCGTCTCATACCAGTCGGTTCCTTCTTCATCCAGTCCGCAGTAGTATCTGCCTTGATCAGAATTTCTTACTTGTCTCAGCTCTACTCGCATTCCATCCCTGTTGCTGCTGAGTCTGTTGTTCTTTGCACTCTTAATCTTTCGTCGTTCCCCTTCTTGTAGTCATAGTAGTACGCTTTCACGTTGCCCCACTTGCATGGATCTCTGCAGACATAGAAAGGTGCATACTCTTCGCTGCGTCCCTCACAGTTCGGACAGTTCCTTTGGAGTTCTTCTTACAGTTGAAAGTCACATTTGTTCCTTCCTGAATCGTGATGATTTCTCCTTCCAGGCCATGCGTTGGCTCCACGAACATAAATGCGCTTGGTATCGTTTGGTGCAGTTGTGTCAGTCCAGTTGGTGTGGTTTCCTGTTGATAACACTCTCAGGTCCTCGGTAAGGTGCAGTATTATCATACAAATTGTCACTGCAAGCAAAGTCATTATGCACATACTCTTACCCAGACCACACATTTCCTGCACTCTGAATGGGTGCCACAGTCTCCATTTCTTCCATTTACTAAAGCAGCTGTGTGCAGCTGTGTGACCAGAATGTGTGAAGGAGTTCAGTCTTTGAAGCACTCAGAGTCTTATCTGTTTTGCTGATTAACGGTGCCCAGCCGGATGCTGTTTCCACAACTAGGGCTGCCTGCCTCTTCTTCTTGTATCTGGCTCCTCTTAAACACACACAGCTAGAATACAGGGGTCTGTTGTTAATATTCTTGAATTATTTTCAGTTCGTACCTTTTCTTTTTTTTTTGTGGCGAATAATCTTTTATTATTATTTCTAAAAAATACAAATAAAAAAGCAGCGAAACAAATTTGTTTTTAAAATATTATTAATATTTGGAAAAACATTTTCTACAAATTCAAAGTCAGGTGCTGTTAACAACATATTGGTTGCCATTTTGTTGTCATGTGACAAAACTAAAACAACAAGCATAAAGGTTCAAATCAAATCAAATCAAATCAAATCAAATCACTTTATTGTCACACTACCATGTACACAAGTGCAACAGTAGGTGAAATTCTTGTGTGCAGTTCCGAGCAACATAGCAGTCATGACAGTGACGAGACATATACCAATTACAATAAACAACATACTTACACAAAACAATTTACATATCAAATGTACACATACTTACACAAAACAATTTACAAATCAGATGTACACATACTTACACAACACAATAATTATATACAATGCAGAATATAGAACAGAATATACAATACAATACAATAAGTGGGAGTATATGAAATATATATGTGTATATATATATATATAGCAGTTGTATTGAGGAGAATATGTTGACAGTCCAGTGTGAGATTATAGATTAATAAAGTGCAGTGCTAATTATTGATCCTGATAGATCAAGAGTTCAACAGTCTGATTGCTTGGGGAAAAAGCTATCATGTAGTCGGCTGGTGCGGGTCCTGATGCTGCGATACCGCCTGCCTGATGGTAGCAGTGAGAACAGCCCATGACTTGGGTGACTGGAGTCTCTGATGATCCTCCGAGCTTTTTTCACACACCGCCTGGTGTATATGTCCTGGAGGGAGGAAGCTCACCTCCGATGATGTTCCTGGCAGTTCGCACCACCCTTTGCAGGGCTTTGCAGTTGTACGCGGTGCTATTGCCGTACCAGGCGGTGATGCAGCCAGTCAGGATGCTCTCTACAGTGCTGGTGTAGAACCGTGTGAGGATGTGGTGGTTCATTCCAAACTTCCTCAGCCGTCTCAGGAAGAAGAGGCGCTGGTGAGCCTTCTTCACAACGGCCTCAGTGTGGACGGACCATGTGAGTTCCTCAGTAATGTGGACACCGAGGAACTTGAAGCTGCTGACTCTCTCCACCGGTGCTCCATTGATGGTGATGGGGCTGTGTTCTCCGTCTTTCTTCCTGAAGTCCACAACAAGCTCCTTGGTTTTACTGACGTTGAGGGAGAGGTTGTGCTCCTGACACCAGCGTGTCAGAGTGTGCACCTCCTCTCTGTAGGCTCTTTCATCATTGTCAGTGATCAGACCTACCACCGTCGTATCGTCAGCAAACTTAATGATGGCATTGGAGCTATGTGTTGCCACACAGTCATGTGTGTACAGGGAATACAGGAGTGGGCTGAGAACACAGCCCTGCGGGGCTCCAGTGTTGAGGGTCAGTGATGAGGAGGTGTTGCTGCCCATTCTAACCACCTGACGTCTGCCTGACAGGAAATCCAGGATCCAGCTGCACAGCGAGCTGTTTAAGCCCAGAGCCCGGAGTTTCTCATCAAGCTTGGAGGGCACTATGGTGTTGAATGCTGAGCTGTAGTCTACAAACAGCATTCTCACATATGTGTTCCTTTTTCCAGGTGGGAGAGAGCAGTGTGTATTGTAGATGCAATGGCATCATCAGTGGAGCGGTTGTTGCGGTAGGCAAACTGCAATGGGTCCAAAGAGGGGGCAGAACAGAGCAGATGTGATCTCTGATTAACCTCTCGAAGCATTTGCTGATGATGGGGGTCAGAGCAACAGGACGCCAGTCATTTAAGCATGTGATTATAGCTTGCTTCGGTACAGGCACAATGGTTGATGTTTTGAAGCATGTGGGGACTACAGACAGGGAGAGGGACAGATTGAAAATGTCCGTAAAAACACCAGCCAGTTGATTCGCGCACGCTCTGATGACGCGGCCCGAATGCCGTCTGGACCCGCGGCTTTACGGATGTTCACCCGTCGGAATGATCGGGTTACATCCACAACAGAGACGGAGAGTGAATCAACCTCTGTAGCGTCAGCAGCGAGTGCTCTCTCCGCGAGGGCGGTGTTACTGTCCTCAAAACGAGCATAAAATGTATTAAGTTCGTCCGGGAGAGATGCAGCGGTGTTCATGGCGGAGACTTTATTCCGCTTGTAGTCCGTGATTGTGTTAATTCCCTGCCACATACTTCTAGAGTCAGTGGTGTTGAACTGGCCTTCAAGCTTGTGCCTGTACTGGCGTTTAGCTGCACTGATAGTGTTACGGAGGGCATAACTGGCTTGTTTACGCTCCTCCGTGTTAGGAGAATTAAAAGCGGAGGTCCGCGCAGTGAGTGCCGCGCGAACATCGCCGTTAACCCATGGTTTCTGGTTGGGGTATATCCGTATAGTTTTGGTCGGAACAACGTCCTCTACGCACTTCCTGATGAAACACGTTACGCTGTCAGCGTAAACCTCGATGTCGTCATCAGAGGCGGACCGGAACATCTCCCAGTCCGCGTGATCAAAACAGTCTTGTAGCGCAGAGTCTGATTGGTCCGACCAGCACTGGATCGTTCTGAGGGTGGGTGCTTCCTGTTTCAGTTTCTGCCTGTAAGCGGGCAGAAGCAGAACGGAAGAATGGTCCGATTTGCCAAATGGGGGCGGGGAGGGATTTGTAGCCTTCCCGGAAGGGAGAGTAACAATGATCCAAAACCCGGTCCCCTCGTGTGTTGAACTTTATGTGTTGGTGGTATTTTGGGGCGATTGCTTTGAAGTTGGCTTTGTTAAAGTCCCCGGCAACAATGAACGCAGCCTCAGGGTGCGCGGTTTCCTGCTCACTTATACACCCATACAGTTCCCTGAGTGCCCGGTCTGTGTCGGCTTGCGGGGGATGTACACAGCTGTGATGATAACCGCTGTGAATTCCCTCGGCAGCCAGAATGGTCGACACAGAAGCATGAGATATTCCAGATCAGGAGAGCAAAAAGACTTGATGAAATGTACGTTCCTCTGATCACACCATGATTTGTTGATCATAAAACATACACCACCACCTCTGCTTTTACCAGAGAGGTCTTTCGCTCTGTCCGCTCGGTGCACGGAAAAGCCCGTGATTTCGATGGCCGAGTCTGGAATCTCCGTGAGACAGCCAGGTTTCTGTAAGGCACATAACGCAGCAGTCCCTCGTCTCTCGTTGGAAAGAGATCCGCGCTCTCAGCTCGCAGAGTTTGTTGTCCAGAGACTGAACATTTGCCAGTAGTATACTGGGTAGCGGGGTCGATTTGCACGACGTCTTACTCTGATGAGAACGCCGGCTCGTTTTCCTCTTTTCCTTCTGCGTTTCCGCGGCCGAGCAGCACAGACAAAGGGCTCCGCCGGCGTGTTTGTAAACAGCGGGTCGGCATTAAGGAATTTGAAGTCCGGTTTTCGATGTGTGATTGTAGAACTAATGTCCAAAAGCGTTTGTCTGTCGTAAACAATAAGGCAGACAACATCCAAGACAAAAAAACAAAGAACTGTAAACAAAACAAACAATAAACCGCAGTGTTGTAACGGAGCTCGCAACGCAGCAGCCATACTCGGCGCCATCTTGAGTCCTTGAGGTTGTGTCCTCTGTAATGTATTCAAGGTGCAAATAAACTTTTTAAACTTGTTGCACATGTGGTCATGTCATTATATTATTTTTTTGTTTAAAAATGTTGTTATTAGGGAATCCAACAATTTGACAATCATTGTTACATTGCTTTTTATGATTCCTCATTATAAACATAAAAGCATAAAAGGCAACATAAGATAAATAAGTAAATACAAATAAATAAATAAAGATAAAATAAAATAAAAAAATAAAATAAAATAAAAAGAACAGTTCCCATTACCACCCACCCCACCCTAGGGACATAAGACATATCCCACTAATGGGGCAATCAGTACTACACACTCAGCCTAACTAAGCACGCCAACTTAAACTGAGCTATCAAGGTAGCGGAGAAGGGAAGACCAAATCTTATCAAACTGATCCGGTTAGTTTGATAAAGAAAAACAAATTTTTTCCAGATGTAATAACCTAACCATTTCATCCAAACACATTATAACAGTAGGGACTTTGGTGTTCTTCCAAAACTGAAGTATTAGTTTCTTTGCAATAAGAAGTCCATAAGACAACAACTGCTGAAAAGTAATGCTATCTGAGAATCCGAATATCACCACAAGTGGATCAGGCTCTAATTCAACATGTAATATTTCTGACAGAATTTGAAAAATATTTGTCCAGAATGGAGTTAACTTAGAGCAAAGAGCATAACTATGCAAGAGTGTGGCTTCCTCTGCCTGACATTTATCACATATTGGGGAAACATCTGAAAAAATTCTATGCAGCTTCGTTTTAGAGTAATGAAGTCAGTGAATAATCTTAAATTGGATAAGGCACTGCCGAGAGTTAACAGAGCATTTATGGATATTCTCTAATGCATTAACCCATAACTCATCACATATCTCCTCCCCCATTTCCTGCTCCCACTGTAATCTTATACCCTGTGTAGAAGGTGGAGTTGTGGATAGTAAAGCGTTATACAACAGAGAAATCAAATGACTAACCCCACATCCAAGCCCTAAAAGTTCATCAAATTTAGCAGAAGAAGCCTCATCCAGACTAGGAAAATGCTTTCTTACATAGTCCCTGAGCTGCAAATATCGGAAAAAACGGTTTTTATGCAAACCGTATTTTGCCTGCAGTTGACTAAAGGAGACAAAAGTACCATCAATGAATAGGTCCCCAATATTCCGAATGCCCACGTCGCTCCACTTTGTGAAAGCAGAATCCATTGTAGAAGGACTAAATGATGGATTCCCTCCAATTGGTAAGAGAAAAGATAAGGACTTTATTACAAATTTTGATTTAATCTGCTTCCAAATGCGAATAGTAATATGGATTATACAATTATGATTGTAAGCCAATTTCTCTATCTTTGTAGGAGACAAGATCACTGCCCCAATATCATATGGACTACATGCTTCTCTTTCCATTTGGATCCAAGTGGGGTGTGCAAAGTTGGGGTCTAGCCACATTATAATAGTATGAATAGCACTGGCATAGTAATAAAGAGAGAAATTTGGGAGTGCCAATCCGCCTTCAGCTTTAGGCTTACAAAGATGAGCTTTACTTATCCGATGGGCTTTATACTCCCATAAAAAAGAAATAATGATTGAATCTAATTGCTTGAAAAAAATCTTAGGTAAAAATATTGGGATGTTCTGAAAAAGATAGAGAATTTGAGGAAGAAAAATAATTTTAATAATATTAACCCTACCTACCAAGGAAATAGGAAGTGATCTCCAAAACTGAATATTATTTTTCAATTTAGACACTAGAGGGGGAAAGTTAACCTTAAATAATGACTGGAAATCTTTTGTAACCTCAATTCCTAAATACGTAAATTTTTGCTGTGTTATTTTAAAGGGGAAGTGTTGTATAACTGAAAGATCTCGAAACTTTATAGGCATTAATTCGCTCTTAGACCAGTTTATCCGGTATCCTGAAAATGTTCCAAAATGAGAGATAATTTCCAAGATTCTTGCGATAGTAAAATTAGGCTTAGTAATATATAACAGGATGTCGTCAGCATACAATGAGATTTTACTTAGTGTATTCTCTGTGCTATATCCATGTATTTTGGGGTCGGAACGAATAGTGTATGCTAAGGGCTCGAGTGCCAAAGCAAAGAGTAAGGGAGATAAAGCACAACCTTGTCTGGAACCTCTGTGTAGTTGAAACGTTGAAGAGAGCATCTTATTAGTCAGAATTCTTGCAGAGGGCCTACGGTAGAGAATCGCTATCCACTTTTCAAAACTATCACCAATATCAAACTTTCTTAAAACTTTAAACAGATAAGACCACTCCAATTGGTCAAAAGCTTTCTCTGCGTCAAGAGAAACTATAACCAGGTCCTTCGCAAGTGTGTTATGGGAGTAAATTATATTAAAAAGACGTCTAAGATTTGAAAAGGAGTGCCTATTTGGTATAAATCCTGTCTGATTGGGGTGAACAAGTTTATCAATTACAGACCGAAGCCTGTTGGATAAAGCTTTGGCCAGAATTTTTTGGTCACATGTTAAAAGTGAAATTGGCCTATAGCTACTTACTTCTTCTGGATCTTTCCCCTTTTTAAGTAATACTGTTATGGTAGCCTCATTTAACATAGGAGGTAGCATGCCAATAGTATTTGCATGGGTATACATTTTAAATAAATAAGGTGAAAAGAGATCACTGAATTGTTTGTAAAATTCACAAGAGTACCCATCAGGGCCAGGGGCCTTTCCGCACTTCATTGACCTAATCGAGTCTTGTATTTCAGAAACTGAAAGTTCTGCATTGAAGAAGTCACGATCTTTCTGATCTAGAGTGGGGAGATCACAACTATCCAAGAAATTTTCAGCAGCCAGGTCATTGATTGAGGCCCTGGAGGAGTATAATTACTCATAGAACTGTTTGAATCTGCTATTAATGTCCGTGTGAGATGTTAATATGACACCATTTTCTGACTTGACTTTACTTATAGTATGATCACTTTCCATGTTCCTAATTTGTCTAGCCAGTAACTTATGAGGTTTTTCACCGAATTCAAAAAAGGTTTGTTGCGTAAATAAAAATTCCCTAGCCAAGCGATCTGAAAGAATCTGATTGTATCTAAATCTTAATAAGAGCATCTTCTTATAAATCTCCATGGATGGATGCAATGCATTTAATTTATCCAATCTATTAATTTGTTGTTCCAGATCTGCCAACTCAGCCCTTTTCCTTTTCTTTCTAGAAGCCTGAAAGGAAATAATACAGCCCCTGGTATAAGCTTTCATGGTCTCCCACAGTATTGAGGGGGACGTTTCAGGAAGATCATTCATATCAAAGAAAAAAGAAATTTGTTCACTTAAAGATTTACAAAATTGTGGTTCCTTTAAAAGCTGTGGGTCCAGTTTCCATATCCTATCACAATGAGGCAAGTTAGCTAGATTTAAAGAGAATGAAATAGGAGCATGATCTGAAATCACTATGTCCTTATACGCAACCTTACTGGCCAATGGCACCAATTTAGCATCAGCCAGGAAATAATCAATTCTGGTATATACATTATGAACATTGGAATAAAAAGAGTACGCTCTGTCTCGAGGGTTAAAAATTCTCCAAATATCAAACAAATTTGAATTATTACAATATTCCTTCATGAAAATGCTGGAATTAGAAGGTGGTGCTCTACGGGATGATGATCTGTCCAAATAGGGATCTAAAACTAAATTTAGGTCACCTGCAATGAGTAAATTAGTTTGGGAGATGTCAGGGATCTGAGCAAAAATTATGTTTAAAAAATGAAGGCGAGTCTGTATTAGGTCCATAAATATTAACCAGTGTTATGGGTAATGTATATAAATCTCCAATAACAATTAGATATCTCCCCTCCTTATCTACGATGGTTGTCTTATGGATGAATGGTGTGCCCTTTCTGAAGAGTATGGCCACCCCTCTTGATCTAGCTGCACACGTAGCATGATAAGTTTGACCAATCCATCTACATCTTAGTATGATGTATTCACTTTTATTAATTCTTGAAGAAAAATTATGTCACTAGATAGCATCTTTAGGTGTGTCAAAACTTTTCCCCTTTTAACGGGATGATTTAATCCTTTAACATTCCAAGTGACCATAGTAAATTGTCTCCCCTTATCCCGCTGAGTTACGTTGTCCTGCATGGTGTCAGCTCATACAATATGAATTTAAACCCCATCAGTGTGACATATATGGTCACATACTGAATATAGACGTCCCAGAACAACCCTCCCTTTAACATGCTCTTGCCTATACCAAGATAAACCTTCAAAGTAAGGTGCGATCCCACTAAGGAAGTTACGAAAAAAAACAAAACAGAACAGCAATAACAAGATACCAAAAAATGAACATGAACCATACTAACTTCCTTCACTAAACCCTTCTAACAATAGAAGTTTAAGGCAGCCCCGCAAAAGGCATATATTTTGAAGTAAAAAGAATGCTTATTATAAAATAATAAAGATTTGAGAAAACAGACTTATTGACAAATTAAAAATATGAAAAGAGATAAATAAAAATCTGGAAGGACGATCCATCCTACCCTATTTATTTAAAAAACAAAAAACAAAATCCAACTTCAATAAAGATGCACATATACTTCAATGAAAGGCAATCCGTAAGTGTAAACACTTGAACGCTGTACAGCTATTCGTAACCCAGCACGACAATGCCATTATCAGCAGCCTCCGTCTTCAGCATCCTCACGGCCCGAACCAAAGTGAAGCTCGGCAAACTCTTCTGCTTTCTTCGCATCTGTGAACACTGTCTCTGTGCCATTAAAAGTCACTCTCAATTTCGCTGGAAATACTGTCCCATACCGCACTCCTGGCTTGTCTCGAAGTATTGCTCTGGCTCTGTTAAATGCAGCTCTGCACTTTGCCACCTCGGGCGTAAAGTCAGGGAAAACACGGATCCTCTGACCGTTAAAAGTAAGATCCTTTCGTTCAACAGCTTTCCTAAGGATCATTGTCACATCCCGAAAGTAATGCAGCCGCACAATAAGCGACCGCGGCGGCTCGGTGCCCTCCGGTCGCTTACGTAAAGCCCTGTGAGCACGGTCCACTAGCTGGCAATCCTCAAGTGACAACGCATCTTTCAAGAGTTCTGAAACAAAAGTGTTCATATCTCTGCCCTTCTCAGACCCTTCTTTCAGCCCGGCTATTCGCACATTTTGTCTTCTAGATCGTCCCTCTAGATCCATGCACTTGTCTGCAAGAAGATTCACCTCAGTACATAGACGTTTCACCTCCAATTGAAGTTTGGTTATGGCATCTGAAGAATGATTTGCTGAGCGTTCTAAGTTGGCCAAAGTAGAACCTTGTTGCGCGGACGTAGTCTGCAAGGCCAGAATGGCGACTTGAGTTTCAGATTTGAGAGCAGATATTTCCCCTCTGATAGTTGTGGCCATCTCTTCAATGCGCGTGTCAATCGTCTGACAAATTTCAACTTTGGTAGCTCTCAGATCTGAACGTAACAAGTTAATGGCTTCCAGGACTGTAGCATCTGCCGACCGTTGCGAAGGTTCGCCCGGTGGAACATCGCCGTCAGGAGAGGTCGGTGCGAAAGGGCCTGCCTCGTTCTGCTTTTTGCTTTTTGAGGCTTGTGACTTCGAGCTCGCTTTCATCTTGTAGCCGATGAGTATCAACGAACCTTCAGCAAATCCAGCTTGTGAGAAAAAACTATTTTTATGTAGAAGTTATTGTTAACAAGTCAATTTTATAATAAGGGAGTGCGACCTATCGACCCATAGCTCACTAGTGCCCCCAGTTCATACCTTTTCACAATGATTACTGCTTGTGACCACACGATGGGGTCCACTCTGCACACAGGCCGTGTTATTCTCTGTGGTTGGCCTTGCTCTTCCACTGATAGTGGTACTTGGTTTTTCAAACTTGATCTCGGTGTTTATTGACATTCACTCGGAACAATCTCTTCCTGTTACTGATTCTTCTGCGATGTGGGCAGAACTTTACTTCAATGGTTGGCATGAACCCCCACATAGCTCTCTCTGCGACCTTCACTGGCGTGTGAGTCGTTAGTAGCACTTGGAATGGTGCTAACCACCATTTCGCCTTCCAGCTTTTTCTCCTCAGGTCATGAATCACAACAAAATCTCCAGGCCTTATCTTATGCAGGAAGGTTTCAGCATCTTTCACTTGAACACAAACATTGGACAACAGAGAAGACATTTCTCTGCAATAATTCAACATATCATTCTCACACAGATCTGTTGATGGCAGCCTTTGTCTACCCCCCTCTATTCCCATGAATGGGGTCTACCAAAAAGTGTTTTCAAATGGACTTAAATTTGTTTTGACTCTTTTTCTCATTCTGGTGTACATCAACACAATTGGGAGTGCTTTAACCCATGTGAGCCCAGTTTCCTCACAGCACTTAGCTAATTTGTTCTTGAACGTTTGATTCTCCCTCTCAAGAAAGCCTCCACTTGCGGCGTGGTATCTGTAGAGTGTTCTCATGTCAATTCCCAAAAACTGACCCACCTGCTTTATTGCTTCATTGACAAAGTGTGTACCATTGTCCGAGCTGATTTTTCTTGGAATTCCCCATCTCGGAACAATCTCTTGCATGTGATATTTCATTAATGCCAACGGAAGCGCATCAACCCAATTAAGCCTTGTTTCTTGGCAGATTTTCACAATTTTTGCCTTGAGATTCCCATTTACTCTCTCCACCATCCCCTGCGACTGTGGATGGTAGACACACCCTAATCGTTGTTTTATTCGCAGCTGTTGTATTATCATTTTTACTGCTCTCTGAATGAATGCTGAGCCATTATCTGAGCTGATTTGCGACGGTATTCCAAACCTTGGGATAACTTCTCTCGTCAGGAATTTGATCACTGTTTGCGCTCCCTGGTCTGCTGAGGGAACTGCTTCTACCCATCTACTGAATCTGTCTATTATGACCAACATATATCTTTTCTCTCTGACTGATTTTATCATATCTACGTAGTCCATCACTAGATGTTTGAATGGGCCCTCCGGTGCTGGAATATGTCCTAATGGAGCGGTTGTACCCTTCCTGACATTGTGTGTTTCACAAATCTCACAGTTTGCTAAAAACTCATCTACAGAGGCCTGCAAGTATGGAGACCAGTAGCCCTGTTGTTTTATTTTCCTCACTACCTCGCCCCTTGCACAATGGTCAAATCCGTGTGCATCAGAAATTAGCATGTTCAGGAGTGCTACTGGAGCCAATACCTGTCCCTCATGTGACCTCCATATTCCATTCACGTCCCTTGTCGCCCCCCTCTGCTGCCATTGTGTTAGTTCAGGTGGGCCAGCTTGAAGCTGTATCCGTGCTATATCTGCTAAACTTGGCTGGACCTGCAATATCACTTGTGGTGCCATTATTGCTACTTTACATCCTGAGGCTTCTCTTGCATATTCATCTGCAGCATTATTTCCTCTAATAACAAAATACTTGCCTTTTTTGTGGGCCTGGCATTTAACTATAGCTAACTTTTTTGGACTCATTATTGCTGAAATCAATCTGATTATCTGATCATTATGCTGGATTGGTGTTCCATCACTCTTTTTGAACCCTCTTTGTTTCCACACTGCACCAAACAAGTGACACACTCCGTGCGCATATGCAGAGTCTGTATATATGTTGACTTTTTGATCTTTTGTGAGCAGACAGGCTTTGGTCAGTGCTTTCAATTCTGCCACTTATGCTGAGCATGGCTGCTCGCAATGCTGAACCACAACTGGCACAAAATTATCTCCCTGCTTTTTTACCACAGCAAACCCAGCATGATTTCCCAAGTGGTCCTTAAAACAGGATCCATCGACAAAGTATTCTACTTCCGCCTCAACCATTGGTATTGACTCCAGGTCAGGCCTTAACCGTGTAAATGCTAATGAATTTGCCACACAATCATGTGGAGTTCCTTCGTCCTCCAAGGGAATATAGTTTGCTGGATTCACAGTGGTACATCTCTTTACAGTTACATCTGGGTATGTCAGTAGTGTTGAACATGCTAAACATCTTGCCTGTGTTAGTACAAATTTCCCATTCTCTATTAGCTCTACTATCTTATGGTGAGTGTAGATCACCACTGGGTATCCCATAGTCACTGTGGAGGCTTTTTCATACGCAAAATAAACTGCAGCTAATCCTTGATAGCATGGCGGGTATCCTTGAGCTACACTGTCCAGTTTTGTACTATAATATGCTATAGGTTGTTTTCGTCTTCCACTACATAGTTCCTGCATCAGTACTGCTAATGCATAACCACTTTTTCTATCCGCTACATACAAATGAAACGGTTTAGTGTAATCTGGGGCTAGTGCAGGTGCTGTTTGCAGTTTTTTCTTTAGTGATTCAAAGGCTACTAATGCATCCGCACCCCAGGTTAGCCTACTTCTAAGATTTTGCTGTCCTGTTTGCTTCATCAGTGCTCGCAGGGGGTTTGTTTTAATAGCATAGTCTTCTATCCAATCTGAACTAAATCCTGTCATTCCTAAAAAGGTCATCATTTGTCCCACTGTTTGCGGTTGTGCCGCTTTACTTATGCCCTCCAACTGACTTGGTGATATTGCTTTAGTCTGGTGTGCAATAATTCGTCCCAGGTACTCCACCTGGGGTAAACAGTACTGTAACTTTTCTTTTGATACCTTATGACCCCCTTCAGCCAGTTTAGTAAGGACTTTAATAGTATCCTGGTGGCACTGTTCTAACGTTTGTGAGCAGATCAATAAGACATCCACATACTGGATCAATGTGCTGTCCATTCTGAGATCTTCTAAGTCTGTTTTTAATACCTGGTTAAACACATGAGGCGAGTGCTTGAATCCTTGTGGTAGTCGTGTGTACGTGAATTGTTTACCTTGATAGGTGAATGCAAAGAGCTGTCTGCTTTCCTCTGCTAAAGGAATACTGAAAAAGGCAGAACACAAGTCAATCACAGTGAAATAATTAGCAGCAGGGGGAACATTAGTCAGCAGAGTATGCGGATTGGGTACTTCTGCAGGCCAATTCTCTACTACTTCATTAACTGCCCTCAAATCATGTACTAATCGCCACTTTGCTTTATTTGCCTTCGCTACTGGTAGTATAGGTGTATTACAACAGCTTGATGTTTCTATTAACACTCCTGCCTTAAGTAATCATTCAATAGTACTCTTAATCCCCAATGTTGCCTCTGGTTTAAGTGGGTACTGCTGTTTTCGTGGAGGTCGGGGTCCTGGTTTTATTGTTATTTGGATTGGATTTGCAGATACTACCAACCCCACATCCATGTCATGGCGTGACCACAGTTCTGCTGGCACTACTTTTTCCATTTCTGCCATCAGCTCTACCATTTTTGAGTCTAGTTTTTCAGCAGGTGAAATGACTACTATCTTAGGCGTTCCTATCATTTGGGTGGCACATAGGATCTTTAGGTATGTTCTATCTGGTGAGTCCATGATAAGAGGATTCTCTGTCCCTCTCCATTATACCCTCTCTGCTCTCTTCATCATTTGTCCTAAGTCTTTTTGTTCCCTTCCTTTGCTCACATAGATTGTCACATGTGGAACAGACTCTGGTATCTGAAACCATCTGTCTATAAAGTCATTATTCTCTATCTTGAGTGCAGCTCCCTCCTGTCCAACTATTATATATTCTGACGTCAAGGTGATTTCTTGTTGTTTTGTTTCGTTCAGCCATTTTTTCTCCAATTCTGGGTTTCTTGTTTCATCATACATTAACGTACAATGATGCTCTGCTCCAGGCACATTTGGATCTCCTAACTGTGCCCTAATATATTTTCCCCACTTATTTATTGTGTTGTTCACTTCTTTGCCTAGATTTCCCAACCAATATACGTTTGCTTGTGGACATTGAGGTTCAGGTTGTTTTGTCACTGTCATTTGTTTCACCCCTCTGTCATCAATGTAGATCCCTTCTGGAGTGCACCATATCTGTAAATTCATTTTGCATATAGCGTCTCTTCCCAATAAGTTCACTGGTGTATTTTCTGATATTAAGATTGGAATGTTTACTGCTTTTCCTTTTACTTCTATGTTTACTGGAGCCGTCATTGGAATCAACTGCGTTTGTCCCGAGAATCCTACTGTCTTTACATATTTTCCAGACCGGGGGAGGTGAGAGGCATAACTTGGACTTATACACGTAAAAGTGGCTCCAGTATCTAACATAACCGGTGTTACTTTGCCCTCTATCTTAACCTTCAATATTGGTTCTTGATCAGCATCAGTTGATATCATTGGAAGCTGACCCCTCCCCGTAGGATTCTCTGGGCATCCCTAGTAACCTTGTGGTGGTCTGCGCTATGGGTTGAGGGGACCCGGGGCCTGCTGCTGCTGCTGAGGGTCCTGTTGCCAGTTGTTGGTGTTTGCCTGGTGCGCTTGTGGCCAGGGGTTCATCGGGCATTCTCTTTTTCGGTATCCCACTTGGTTACACCCCCAACATGCATTTGTTGGGCCGTTGTCATAATTCTGTCTTCCTCGTCCTCTTCCTCTTCCCCCTTGGTACTGTCGATTCCATCTTCTGTTCATTTGATCGGGGAAGTGGTACATCACAGCTGGCATGGGCTGTTGCATTATCTGGCCCTGCATAGGTATCAGATTTTGAACACTTGGTACAGGAGCCATTGGTGCTGCCTGAACTGCTGGTACAGGTTGATACATGGGCACAGGGAACCATAGGTGCAACTGTCTCATTTGGAGTCATCTGGGCCTGTGCATTGATCGGAATTTGTAATGCTGTATTCACTGGCGCCATTACAGTGGTTGGTGCATCTTTTCCTTTTAATGCTGCTTGAATTCTTTTCTTGTTTCCTGTTAGTTCTTCCAATTGCAATTGCTCCAGTTTCTTACGTATGTCCTTCTCTTGTTGCTTTATTTTTTCTTCATTTCGTCTGTGTTGTTCCACTGCATGTATCACATGGGCACAGAACTCTTTCTGTGTCTTAGTAGTGAACCCCACCACGTCTTCCAGCTTGTCCTTTACTGGTATAGGCATAGCTTCTATTATGGATGTTCGGAACACAGCTGTCATCCAGGGATCTTTCTCTGGAACTTTTTCCATTTCCAGCTTCCATCTTTTTAACTCTTGTTCGATGTAGGCTTTCAGGTTTTCAGTTGCTCCCAGTGGTTCTCCTTTTATTGATTTTGGATCTAGGTTGGTGGGAAATTCCTCTCTCAGGGCCTTCCAGATGACATTTCGGCATCTGCTGAATGGTATTTCATCATACTTTGTGTTGTCTACTGCATTTCCTACTTTGGCTTTTTCGAGTATTTCTGCCATTTTGCCTCCTCCAATGCATCTTGCAAGAAGTGCTTTAATGTCTCCCAGGGCCAGCTGAATTCCTACTGCTCTCTCCTCAACATCTCTAATCCACCTTCCTGCTCCTTCATATATGTCAGGAAGGGCTGCCAGGAATCCTTCGAGATCATGGTTGGCCCATGGCACATAGCAGTCATACTGTCCTTTTATTATGATGGGACACTGTGACGATCCCACCTTGTTATGTCGTCTAACTGGTTTTCTCCCGTCATCTTCATCTGAAGATTCTTCATCATCTCCGGCAGATTCCACATCAGTTTTGACCAGTCTCCCTGATGTTGCTCTCTTCCATCTTTGCTTATTTTTCTCTGGCATGTCTTCAAGATAAAGCTGTCCTGTAACCTGTTTTACTTCTCCCCTTGGATGGTATTCCAGGGTGTTTACGTCTGGAGCGATGTGCTCTCTTCCTCTTGCCGGCCCTCTCATCTTTTCCCACATCCCTTTTTCCTTTCTCATTAAGTTTGACAGTTTTTGTGACTTGACCTGGATGCTGGCTATATCTTCTCTCATCCTTTGTTGTTTTCTGTCACTTTCTTTCATTTTTTGTGTTGCTGTCATGTCGTCATCCACCTCAAGTTGTATCAGGTCTTCATCCTCAGACATTCTTCCTTGTTTCTTTTGTTTCCTTTGTTCTTTGTCCTGTCGCTCCGCACACCCTTTTATCCCTTCTATTATCGCTTCCTGGCATTGTCTGTCCAATTCATCCCTTATCCTTTGTTGAGTTAACCTTTCTTGGTGTATTTCTTGATCAGATCCTCCTGGTCTTCCCCACTTTTGACTTGATGTCCATTGATCCTCTGTGCTGCCATGTTCTGATCCCAATGCTTCTCCAGTATTATAGCTCGCTGTTCCTCTCAGTTTGATGTCTGGGTACAGATTTGCTGGTTCTTCTTCTGAGTCTATTGGCCTCTTTTCAGTGACTTCTATTTCTCCTGCCATGTGCACTTCTCCTTTAAACTCCATCATGGGCATTTGCAAATTCCCTTTCGTCTCCATTGGTGCTGCATAGGGAGGGGGTCTCTCTTCTTTTTCTTCATCCACCTTTTTTCCTTCCCTTTCCTGTTTTATTATTTCTATCCCCTTGGTTTTAAACATATGGAGCATCATTAGTTCCCTATCTCGTTTCATAATCCTCTTCTGGCTCTTATCTTTTGGTTTATGATTTTTTATCAATGCTTCCATTTCTCTACATACTCCCACATCAAATGTCCCCTCTGCTGGCCATTTTGTGTTCAGCCCCTTTGTTCTTCCTTCCCATTTCCTAGACATCTCTTTTATCACCTCTCTATACATTGGAAACTCCATGCATATCTGATCCATTGGTGTTGGTGCCATTTTACTATCCCTCTATGTTATCTTTACAGTAATTCAGTACCTCTTTAACCCCAGAGTGTTCTATTCTGCTATGCTAATCTTCACCAGGCTGGTCAGACGAGGACCACTAAAAGTATCCGACCCCTGACTTCCCCTGGGCTTTTTCTGGGTTGAGGAATTTCCTTCTTCCTAAATATTTTAATACTGCTGCTTTTACTTGCGTTCTGCTCAGTGGCTTTGTTGGTTCCTCTTCTGGTCCCAGTCCACACAGATTATTTTGCGTCCAAAATAATGTCACTCCTCAGGGTTATTAAATCACTGCTCCAGGTTCTTTCCACAACACTCTCGGCCTGTTGCAATTACCTCTCCTGCCCAATGCATGAAAGTAAGACATGAGGTTAATTCTATTTTACTTTTTTTATGTATTATTCCCTTTACCTCTTTTTCCTTCTCTCCTTCTTATACCCTTCCCAATCAACTGCCAGCTTCCTGTGCTGTTATTATTAAACAGGAGGAAACCTGAAAAAAAAAATCTTATCCTGTCTCTCTGTGCGTGCTCAAAAGCCCTCCCTTTACAGTTCCCTTGTTTTAGCAGCCCCTCCCCCTCTCTCCCAGTTTTTTCCCGAGATACTGCATGGGAGAGAGAGTCAACAATTGTGCTCACCTATCTATATCATACCAGCTGTACTTTTGGTTTTATCAACTAAATGACAACACATATTTCTTATATTTATTTTGTTTATCATCTTTTTCTCCTTACTATGGTTTATTGTTTTTATCTCTTTTTCTTTACATTCTTTCGTTATTCCCTCTATTTTTCTTAACTCTTATTTTTTCTCATTCTTTTATTTCATTATTTGCTTATGTTCCTTTTATTGCTTATATGGTGTCACTTTATTTCTTCTCAAAACCAGCTATTTGTTTATTTATGCTTTATGTTTGCCATTACAATCTTTTTGTTAATTACAAGATTTTTAAAAGTGGTTACACATCACTTATTTCTTATACATACACTTGGATACAAAGTCTAATCTGGTTAACATAATTATACATTGCTTCTTTCTTATACATACAGCATAGTTATGAGTGTCTAAACTAATACATTAATTCTTCTGACTATTTATTTTTCTCATGCATTATACTTTCATGTGTGGTTACATATTTGTCTAAACATGAACATTACATCATTCACACTTAAGGATTACATTACTGTCAGTGCCTTTATTAATAATACACTCTAAGTTTTGCGTTCTATCTTATTTCATGCATATCTATATTTCTCTATCCAAGCCTGCCCCCTATTGGTTATTTGGCTGTCTTTCATATATGTCCAGCCAAGTCTGCTTTATTTCTGCGGGGGGATCCAGGCAAATTCTCACCTCAAACACTCCCACTGTACCTTCAATTACAGAGGCTGGTACAACCTCCCCTTCATTATTTTCCTTAAATATTACTCTACTTTCCCTGTATACATTCCTGACTCTGTTAAATATCTCTAAGCTCACATTTTTCAAAATTGTCACTCCTTCTCCCACTGGTCTTTCCAAGGTTTCCCAATAATGAGTCACTTCAGTGCTAAAATAAGGGATTTGCACTTGTTTAGCTGGCTTTCTTATTTCTATCCCAAAGGTGTCTAACTGTTCCCCATATCCTGCCTGGCAAAGTCTTTCTATGCCTGTTACAAAGGGTCCAAGACACAAGTTCTCCATTGTGACTTCCAACCAATTTACAAAAGGCCATTCTTGTTCTAATTCTGGTAAATTTACTATCTTAGTCAGACCTCTCAACAGTTCCTTCTTTTTGTCTAATGTCAATCGTCTTCTCTGTCCTGTGTAATCTACATACTCTGTTTCCCTCCAAAAATGATCACGTATGCCCTTTGACTCTATCAATGTCTTTTCCAATTCTCTCTCCCACTCTTCAGGTCCCCGTCGATCTTCACATCTCACAAATTTCATGGGTCTCTGCATTTTCTCTTTAGTTTTGTTCACTGCAAATGGAAATTTTTTTTCCTTCTTTTTATTCCCCAATTAATCTATTTCTTTCTCTATCTGAATCTCCCCCTCCCCTCACTCACAGTGCTGTCCATTCAGCCACCCAGTGAGCGAGGGCAGGGTAGGGAGGCAGAGAAGCAGGTGTTTTCATATCTTTTTTTCAACAGTTATTTTCTTCATTTTATTTTCCCAATTCATTCTTACTCTTAGTTCTTGTTAACATTTTTCTTGTTGCACCTGGTCCTCTGCATTATTCTGCTTTTGTACACAACACATCATCAGCACTGTGATCATGCATTTGAATAAACACATAGACAATGCGGTTAGTAGTGTGAAAACACATGCACCAACAACATAGTTAGTCATACACATTATTCGTTATCTTAAAACATGCACATAGTTCAACAATTCCCCTGTTTTCTGCACAGTCCGGGTTCCATCAAACACTTCAATAAAATAGCTAAATCTACCACCTGGAGGACTTTTATGCAAATTTCAACCACCCAAGTTAGGATTTTCACCTGTACAGGATTTTCTCTGCCACTTCTTGGCTAAACCTTAAATAAATGCACGCGTCGTCGCTTCTCGACTCACCTCCAGGCCCAGAGTTGCTTCTCAACTCTCTCTAATTACCCTTCTTAAATAATCCCACCCCAAGTTTTTGAAATCTGGAACTCGCCTCTATTTTAGCCAATTAGTTCGAATTATTCTATGTCCGGACCGGCAAAAGTCGTAGGGAAGTCACTTACTGGGACCGCTACCACAGATCACACAAAAACACCTTAAGCAAAGATGCTTAACTCAATTTCTGGCGCCGGTGTTTCTGTGCGATTCGTGCAAGCCATCCCACCAGTGACCTCTGTCCCCTTGACTTCAATGCCAGCCCCACATTGGGGCGCCAAAGATATGTCATGGAATATCGCGGTGAATCTAAGTTGAAGAAAACTCTCAGAGTCTTGAGTTCCAGATGCCAAAGTTGTAGTTTATTGAAGATCAACAAACATGAGACCAGTCAGCTGTCTGTTCTGCCTCTATCCTCCTAAGTTCTCAGTTATATACCTTTTGTTATCTTTTTACCTGTTATCTCTGTCCAATGGGATATTTACCCTTGTCCCTTTCCCTCGCCACCAATATGTTTTAGTTCTCACTTTAGGTAAATATTGGTGGAAAATTCCCCATCTCTCTATTTTTAAAAAAACATACATTATACATGAAAGAATATACATCAAACATACAGCTGGTGACTTCACACATTCTAGTTAATGGTAAGCCCATGTCAACTTAAAAACATCAGTGCAAGTGACTCTTTCACACACATCAGCAACTTTTCACTTGAGGTGACCTTGTTTGAACATACACTTCAACATTAACACATTTAAGACATGAAAGAAAATACAAGAGATATATTTAATAAATGAACGATATATGTCAATATTAGTATCATCTTAATCATAAAGGGTTTTTCTACCATATTAGGCAGTGCGTCAGTCTCATAATCTGAAAGTCGTGAGTTTGAGCCTCACACGGGGCAGAGTGAAGATTTTTAGTTTGGACAAAGTAGACACTTTTTTCTCACAACACAGCATTTTTTCCAAGCATCTTCGGATCCTCTGGAGGGCTGAAATGTATCAGGCCCTCCCTGGTGGTCTAACTGTTAGGATGCTGTGCTCTCACTGCTGCAATCTGGCTTTGATTCCCATTCAGGGGAGAAAAAAATGTCCACGCTAAATACTGGCATCTTCGACACACAGTTGAGTTTGAGGGAATGGCAATTAGTGCCTCCACGTGTAAAAAAACAAGTTCCTTCTAGACATAATCAAACCAGCATCCTAAGGACAAACAGTGGACTGTCTAGAGTACTCCTCTCTACCTTCTGAATTACAGTGGGGTATGGGCTACTATGGTGCGTGTTCCTAATTTAACCAGCTACTGGTTATACTAGATTGGTCATATATATTGCCATGACTGACAAAAAATGTATCCTGCTGAACCAGCCAGGAGTCAAACCTAGAATCTTCTGATCCGTAGTAAGACGTGTTGTACATTGCACCACTGGCCCACCACAAACTAATTTGCTGCTTCCAGAGTGGAGGGGTGCCCATTGATGTGGAATGTTTGAAATGTGCCACTTTCCTGAGTGTCATGAAAAGTGTGGAAAGAATGACAACTACTTCACTTTTCGGGGCTCCAGGATAATTACAGCACATTGCCTTTACCTGGAAAGGAGAAATTGTGACAACCACAATGCAGCAGTCTTAGACCGCTCAGCCAACCTGGCACATAAGAATGAAATAATTTGCCCCTTTTGAGCCAAACTGAAGGACAGTGAGCTATAAGCTAAAGGTTTCACTGCTAAACAGGATTCTGCAACGTACCTCGTTGGTGCAGTTAGGCAGCACGTCGGTCTCGTAACCTTAAGGTCGTGAGTTTGAGCCTCACACTAGGCAGAATGAAGCTTTTTAGTTTGGACAAAGGAGACACTTTTTTCTCACAACACAGCATTTTTTCCAAGTGTTGCCAAGCGGTACAGGTTTCAAATAAAGAATTTCGACTACGCCACCCGTGGGCATTTCACCCAGGGAAATATAAATGATACCTAAAGATTTAGGTCACACATGTCCGACTCTCTTAGAAAGGTAGGCAGAAACGTAGGTATTATAAAAAAAATACAATTTTATTATTACAAAATTAGATATTAAGAGGAGAATAATTCACATTAAAATAGTATCCGTTGTAACAGTAACAATTGTATAACGGCTTGTTAGAAGTGCATGACTGACATCAGTTCAAAATAAACAAAAATAAACACATACACAACACTTTACATAACTAATATTTACACAACTCACAAAACTACACAATACTTACAGGGCTGAGGTTCACCACAGGAGAAGTGATCACAAGACTAGTTAGGCAACAGCACACTTTCACACACACACACACACACACACACACACACACACACACACACACACACACACACACACACACACACACACACACACACACACACACACACACACACACACACACACGTTGTGTTTCCATGTTTTATGGGGACTTTCCATAGACATAATGGTTTTTATACTGTACAAACTTTATATTCTATCCCCTAAACCTAACCCTACCCCTAAACCTAACCCTCACAGAAAACTTTCTGCATTTTTACATTTTCAAAAAACATAATTTAGTATGATTTATAAGCTGTTTTCCTCATGGGGACCGACAAAATGTCCCCACAAGATCAAAAATTTCGGGTTTTACTATCCTTATGGGGACATTTGGTCCCCACAAAGTGATAAATACACGCTCACACACACACACACACACACACACACACACACACACACACACACACACACACACACACACACACACACACACACACACACACACACACACACACACACACACACACACACACACACACACACACACACACCCCCACCCCACCGTGCTCTCAGATCATACAACCAAAAAAAACACTTGGAAAGTGTCACATGGCAACCGTTGTAGGAGTAAAACCACCACAAGAGACCCTTCACCCGTGGGACCCCAGCGACTGTAAAAGAAATAAACACAAACTTCAAAACATAATTACAATAAATCACAGTTTGATTGTATCATAGAGCAGACAATAATGAAACAACAACAAATCAAATCACGAAACTATACAAATATTATTACAAATAATAAAAAGAAACAAACAGTTTGTAAAGAAAACAAATTAACTAAATTCAGGCGATTGGGGAGACAGGCTCACACGGAGCTACTAGCGTCGTTCTGTGCTCCTTGTTCCAAAAATCAGTGAGCGTAAACCCCAGCAATAAACTATAATACAATGAAACCAGACAGCAACAATCTCCTTTATTATTTGGACGATACGGCGTTCTCGCAGTTTGGCAGCAGAGAAACGACAGGGCTATAACTATAGCGACAGCACAAACAAACTGATCGCCATAAACGAGGGAGAATCCTGAGCCAAATACAAACAGAGAAAAACACAATTACTAAAATGCATGCATCACCTGCTAAAGTTCTCAGCACATAACTACGTGCACGACGACACTTACCGGGAAAGGCAAAGTGCTCTTATTATCCCTTCACAGGCACGTGTACACGGTATTCATTGAAACCGCCGTTTAGCTGAGATACAGGGACACTGCACATTACTCAAATCGTCAGCCACCCCCAAACGAAGCTAAACAATCTGCTTTCCACAGAACAGTTTGCACATACCTGAGGTGAGCAGTCTTAACATCCACTTAAAACAAGCCGAAAGAACCAGGGAGGGGAAACGACAAGCTAGAATGCAACAATGAAATAATTAATGCCACACATACAGCAATTAAAAGCAGAACTTGCTACATGCTAAATGGCACATACCGATAGCTACTGTCAACACCAAAAAAGGGGAAGAGCCAGACGTGACGCATGACGGGCCATAGCCAATCAGCTCTTAAATAGGAAGAACTCCTTGCTGATAGGTGCTCCCAAACGTCAATCACCACCGCTTAACTCATTAATTTGGTTACACAAGCATCTTCGGATCCTCTAGAGGGCTGAAATGTATCAGGCCCTCCCTGGTGGTCTAACTGTTAGGATTCTGTGCTCTCACTGCTGCAATCTGGCTTTGATTCCCATTTAGGGTAAAAAAAATGTCCACGCTAAAAGCTGGCATCTACAACACACAGTTGAGTTTGAGGGAAAGGCAATTAGTGCCTCCACGAGTCAAAAAACAAGTTCCTTCTAGACATAATCAAACCAGCATCCTAAGGACAAACAGTGGACTGTCTAGAGTACTCCTCTCTACCTTCTGAGTTACAGTGGGGTATGGGCTACTATGGTGCGTGTTCCTAATTTACCCTGCTACCTGTTATACTAGATTGGTCATATATAGTGCCATGACTGACAAAAAATGAATCCTGCTGTACCAGCCAGGAGTAAAACCTAGAATCTTCTGATCCGTAGTAAGACGTGTTGTACATTGCACCACTGGCCCAACACAAAATAATTTGCTGCTTCCAGAGTGGAGGGGTGCCCATTGATGTGGAATGTTTGAAATGTGCCACTTTCCTGAGTGTCATGAAAAGTGTGGAAAGAATGACAACTACTTCACTTTTCGGGGCTCCAGGATAATTACAGCACATTGCCTTTACCTGGAAAGGAGAAATTGTGACAACCACAATGCAGCAGTCTTAGACCGCTCAGCCAACCTGGCACATAAGAATGAAATAATTTACCCCTTTCGAGCCAAACTGAAGGACAGTGAGCTATAAGCTAAAGATTTCACTGCTAAACAGGATTCTGCAACGTGCCTCGTTAGCGCAGTTAGGCAGCCGTCAGTCTCATAACCTGAAGGTCGAGAGTTCGAGACTCACACGAGGCAGAATGAAGCTTTTTAGTTTGGACAAAGGAGACACTTTTTTCTCACAACACAGCATTTTTTCCAAGCATCTTCGGATCCTCTGGAGGGCTGAAATGTATCAGGCCCTCCCTGGTGGTCTAACTGTTAGGATGCTGTGCTCTCACTGCTACAATCTGGCTTTGATTTCCATTCAGGGGAAAAAAATGTCCACGCTAAATACTGGCATCTTCGACACACATTTGAGTTTGAGGGAAAGTCAAGTAGTGCCTCCATGAGTCAAAAAACAAGTTCCTTCTAGACATAATCAAACCAGCATCCTAAGGACAAACAGTGGACTGTCTAGAGTACTCCTCTCTACCTTCTGAGTTACAGTGGGGTATGGGCTACTATGGTGCGTGTTCCTAATTTAACCAGCTACCTTTTATACTAGATTGGTCATATATAGTGCCATGACTGACAAAAAATGCATCCTGCTGAACCAGCCAGGAGTCAAACCAGCATCCTAAGGACAAACAGTGGACTGTCTAGAGTACTCCTCTCTACCTTCTGAGTTACAGTGGGGTATGGGCTACTATGGTGTGTGTTCCTAATTTAACCAGCTACCTTTTATACTAGATTGGTCATATATAGTGCCATGACTGACAAAAAATGCATCCTGCTGAACCAGCCAGGAGTCAAACCTAGAATCTTCTGATCTGTAGTCAGACATGTTGTACATTGCACCACTGGCCCACCACAAAATAATTTGCTGCTTCCAGAGTGGAGGGGTGCCCATTGATGTGGAATGTTTGAAATGTGCCACTTTCCTGAGTGTCATGAAAAGTGTGGAAAGAATGACAACTACTTCACTTTTCGGGGCTCCAGGATAATTACAGCACATTGCCTTTACCTGGAAAGGAGAAATTGTGACAACCACAATGCAGCAGTCTTAGACCGCTCAGCCAACCTGGCACATAAGAATGAAATAATTTACCCCTTTCGAGCCAAACTGAAGGACAGTGAGCTATAAGCTAAAGATTTCACTGCTAAACAGGATTCTGCAACGTGCCTCGTTAGCGCAGTTAGGCAGCGCGTCAGTCTCATAACCTGAAGGTCGAGAGTTCGAGACTCACACGAGGCAGAATGAAGCTTTTTAGTTTGGACAAAGGAGACACTTTTTTTCTCACAACACAGCATTTTTTCCAAGCATCTTCGGATCCTCTGGAGGGCTGAAATGTATCAGGCCCTCCCTGGTGGTCTAACTGTTAGGATGCTGTGCTCTCACTGCTACAATCTGGCTTTGATTTCCATTCAGGGGAAAAAAATGTCCACGCTAAATACTGGCATCTTCGACACACATTTGAGTTTGAGGGAAAGTCAAGTAGTGCCTCCATGAGTCAAAAAACAAGTTCCTTCTAGACATAATCAAACCAGCATCCTAAGGACAAACAGTGGACTGTCTAGAGTACTCCTCTCTACCTTCTGAGTTACAGTGGGGTATGGGCTACTATGGTGCGTGTTCCTAATTTAACCAGCTACCTTTTATACTAGATTGGTCATATATAGTGCCATGACTGACAAAAATGCATCCTGCTGAACCAGCCAGGAGTCAAACCAGCATCCTAAGGACAAACAGTGGACTGTCTAGAGTACTCCTCTCTACCTTCTGAGTTACAGTGGGGTATGGGCTACTATGGTGTGTGTTCCTAATTTAACCAGCTACCTTTTATACTAGATTGGTCATATATAGTGCCATGACTGACAAAAATGCATCCTGCTGAACCAGCCAGGAGTCAAACCTAGAATCTTCTGATCTGTAGTCAGACATGTTGTACATTGCACCACTGGCCCACCACAAAATAATTTGCTGCTTCCAGAGTGGAGGGGTGCCCATTGATGTGGAATGTTTGAAATGTGCCACTTTCCTGAGTGTCATGAAAAGTGTGGAAAGAATGACAACTACTTCACTTTTCGGGGCTCCAGGATAATTACAGCACATTGCCTTTACCTGGAAAGGAGAAATTGTGACAACCACAATGCAGCAGTCTTAGACCGCTCAGCCAACCTGGCACATAAGAATGAAATAATTTACCCCTTTCGAGCCAAACTGAAGGACAGTGAGCTATAAGCTAAAGATTTCACTGCTAAACAGGATTCTGCAACGTGCCTCGTTAGCGCAGTTAGGCAGCGCGTCAGTCTCATAACCTGAAGGTCGAGAGTTCGAGACTCACACGAGGCAGAATGAAGCTTTTTAGTTTGGACAAAGGAGACACTTTTTTTCTCACAACACAGCATTTTTTCCAAGCATCTTGGAACCTCTGGAGGGCTGAAATGTATCAGGCCCTCCCTGGTGGTCTAACTGTTAGGATGCTGTGCTCTCACTGCTACAATCTGGCTTTGATTTCCATTCAGGGGAAAAAAATGTCCACGCTAAATACTGGCATCTTCGACACACAGTTGAGTTTGAGGGAAAGTCAAGTAGTGCCTCCATGAGTCAAAAAACAAGTTCCTTCTAGACATAATCAAACCAGCATCCTAAGGACAAACAGTGGACTGTCTAGAGTACTCCTCTCTACCTTCTGAGTTACAGTGGGGTATGGGCTACTATGGTGCGTGTTCCTAATTTAACCAGCTACCTTTTATACTAGATTGGTCATATATAGTGCCATGACTGACAAAAAATGCATCCTGCTGAACCAGCCAGGAGTCAAACCAGCATCCTAAGGACAAACAGTGGACTGTCTAGAGTACTCCTCTCTACCTTCTGAGTTACAGTGGGGTATGGGCTACTATGGTGTGTGTTCCTAATTTAACCAGCTACCTTTTATACTAGATTGGTCATATATAGTGCCATGACTGACAAAAAATGCATCCTGCTGAACCAGCCAGGAGTCAAACCTAGAATCTTCTGATCTGTAGTCAGACATGTTGTACATTGCACCACTGGCCCACCACAAACTAGTTTGCTGCTTCCAGAGTGGAGGGGTGCCCATTGATATGGAATGTTTGAAATGTGCCACTTTCCTGAATGTCATAAAAATTGTGGAAAGAATGACAACTACTTCACTTTTCGGGGCTCCAGGATAATTACAGCACATTGCCTTTACCTGGAAAGGAGAAATTGTGACAACCACAATGCAGCAGTCTCAGCCAACCTGGCAAATATGAAATAATTTGCCCTTTCGAGCCAAACTGAAGGACAGTGAGCTATAAGCTAAAGGTTTCACTGCTAAATAGGATTGTGCAATGTGCCTCGTTGGCGCAGTTAGGCAGTGCGTCAGTCTCATAATCTGAAGATCGTGAGTTTGAGCCTCACACTAGGCAGAATGAAGCTTTTTAGTTTGGACAAAGGAGACACTTTTTTTCTCACAACACAGCATTTTTTCCAAGCATCTTCGGATCCTCTGGAGGGCTGAAATGTATCAGGCCCTCCCTGGTGGTCTAACTGTTAGGATTCTGTGCTCTCACTGCTGCAATCTGGCTTTGATTCCCATTCAGGGTAAAAACAATGTCCATGCTAAAAGCTGGCATCTATGACACACAGTTGAGTTTGAGGGAAAGTCAAGTAGTGCCTCCATGAGTCAAAAAACAAGTTCCTTCTAGACATAATCAAACCAGCATCCTAAGGACAAACAGTGGACTGTCTAGAGTACTCCTCTCTACCTTCTGAGTTACAGTGGGGTATGGGCTACTATGGTGCGTGTTCCTAATTTAACCAGCTACCTTTTATACTAGATTGGTCATATATAGTGCCATGACTGACAAAAAATGCATCCTGCTGAACCAGCCAGGAGTCAAACCAGCATCCTAAGGACAAACAGTGGACTGTCTAGAGTACTCCTCTCTACCTTCTGAGTTACAGTGGGATATGGGCTACTATGGTGCATGTTCCTAATTTAACCAGCTACCTTTTATACTAGATTGGTCATATATAGTGCCATGACTGACAAAAAATGCATCCTGCTGAACCAGCCAGGAGTCAAACCTAGAATCTTCTGATCTGTAGTCAGACATGTTGTACATTGCACCACTGGCCCACCACAAACTAGTTTGCTGCTTCCAGAGTGGAGGGGTGCTCATTGATGTGGAATGTTTGAAATGTGCCACTTTCCTGAATGTCATAAAAATTGTGGAAAGAATGACAACTACTTCACTTTTCGGGGCTCCAGGATAATTACAGCACATTGCCTTTACCTGGAAAGGAGAAATTGTGACAACCACAATGCAGCAGTCTCAGCCAACCTGGCAAATATGAAATAATTTGCCCCTTTCGAGCCAAACTGAAGGACAGTGAGCTATAAGCTAAAGGTTTCACTGCTAAATAGGATTGTGCAATGTGCCTCGTTGGCGCAGTTAGGCAGTGCGTCAGTCTCATAATCTGAAGATCGTGAGTTTGAGCCTCACACTAGGCAGAATGAAGCTTTTTAGTTTGGACAAAGGAGACACTTTTTTCTCACAACACAGCATTTTTTCCAAGCATCTTCGGATCCTCTGGAGGGCTGAAATGTATCAGGCCCTCCCTGGTGGTCTAACTGTTAGGATGCTGTGCTCTCACTGCTGCAATCTGGCTTTGATTCCCATTCAGGGTTAAAAAAAAAATGGCCACGCTAAATGCTGGCATCTTCGACAAACAGTTGAGTTTGAGGGAAAGGCAATTAGTGCCTCCATGAGTCAAAAAACAAGTTCCTTCTAGACATAATCAAAACAGCATCCTAAGGACAAACAGTGGACTGTCTAGAGTACTCCACTCTACCTTCTGAGTTACAGTGGGGTATGGGCAACTATGGTGCATGTTCCTAATTTAACCAGCTACCGGTTATACTAGATTGGTCATATATATAGTGCCATGACTGATAAAAAATTAATCCCGCTAAACCAGCCAGAAGTCAAACCTAGAATCTTCTGAGCCGTAGTCAGACGTGTTGTCCATTGCACCACTGGCCCACCACAAACTAATTTGCTGCTTCCAGAGTGGAGGGGTGCCCATTGATGTGGAATGTTTGAAATGTGCCACTTTCCTGAGTGTCATGAAAAGTGTGGAAAGAATGACAACTACTTCACTTTTCGGGGCTCCAGGATAATTACAGCACATTGACTTTACCTGGAAAGGAGAAATTGTGACAACCACAATGCAGCAGTCTTACACCGCTCAGCCAACCTGGCACATAAGAATGAAATAATTTGCCCCTTTCGAGCCAAACTGAAGGACAGTGAGTTATAAGCTAAAGGTTTCACTGCTAAACAGGTTTCTGCAACGTACCTCGTTGGCGCAGTTAGGCAGCGTGTCAGTCTCATAATCTGAAGGTTGTGAGTTTGAGACTCACACTAGGCAGAATGAAGCTTTTTAGTTTGGACAAAGGAGACTCTTTTTTCTCACAACACAGCATTTTTTCCAAGCATCTTCGGATCCTCTGGAGGGCTGAAATGTATCAAGCCCTCCCTGGTGGTCTAACTGTTAGGATGCTGTGCTCTCACTGCTGCAATCTGGCTTTGATTCCCATTCAAAATTAAAAAAAATGTCCACGCTAAAAGCTGGCATCTACGACACACAGTTGACTTTGAGGGAAAGTCAAGTAGTGCCTCCATGAGTCAAAAAACAAGTTCCTTCTAGACATAATCAATACAGCATCCAAAGGACAAACAGTGGACTGTCTAGAGTACTTCACTCTACCTTCTGAGTTACAGTGGGGTATGGGCTACTATGGTGCCTGTTCCTAATTTACCCTGCTACCTGTTATACTAGATTGGTCATATATAGTGCCATGACTGACAAATAAGTAATCCTGCTGTACCAGCCAGGAGTCAAACCTAGAATCTTGTGATCCGCAGATAGACGTGTTTTACATTGCACCACTGGCACACCATAAACTAATTTGCTGCTTCCAGAGTGGAGGGGTGCCCATTGTTGTTGAATGTTTGAAATGTGCCACTTTCCTGAGTGTCATGAAAAGTGTGGAAAGAATGACAACTACTTCACTTTTCGGGGCTACAGGATAATTACAGCACATTGCCTTTACCTGGAAAGGAGAAATTGTGACAAACCACAATGCAGCAGTCTTAGACTGCTCAGCCAACCTGGCACATAAGAATGAAATAATTTGCCCCTTTCGAGCCAAACCGAAGGACAGTGAGCTATGAGCTAAAGGTTTCACTGCTAAACAGGTTTCTGCAACGTGCCTCGTTGGCGCAGTTAGGCAGCGTGTCAGTCTCATAATCTAAAGGTTGTGAGTTCAAGCCTCACACGGGGCAAAGTGAAGCTTTTTAGTTTGGACAAAGGAGACAATTTTTTCTCACAACACAGCATTTTTTCCAAGCATCTTCGGATCCTCTGGAGGGATGAAATGTATCAGGCTCTCCCTGGTGGTCTAACTGTTAGGATGCTGTGCTCTCACTGCTGCAATCTGGCTTTGATTCCCATTCAGGGTTAAAAAAAAAAATGGCCACGCTAAATACTGGCATCTTCGACAAACAGTTGAGTTTGAGGGAAAGGCAATTAGTGCCTCCATGAGTCAAAAAACAAGTTCCTTCTAGACATAATCAAAACAGCATCCTAAGGACAAACTGTGACAGTTACAGTGGGGTATGGGCTACTATGGTGCGTGTTCCTAATTTACCCAGCTACCGGTTATACTAGATTGGTCATATTGTAACACTCCACAATATTAAAAAGTTGAGTATTAACAAAATAATGGGAACAAAATTTCCATTTCTATTTAAACTATGGAGTAGAAAAAAGTATTACTCAATACTGTTGAATAAACAATCAACCCAAGTGTATTTACAAAACAAAAGAACATTTACAATAATACAAGGCAATCGCATGTAAGTGATGTGTATGTATGTGTGTGTAAAAGTATCATCCAGCGTGCACAGAGTTAATGGCAGAGTTCAGATCAGCCTCACCGGTAACTTTGTGACGTCCGTGAGCAAGATCAAATGAAGAAGATAACTGGCTTTAGTCCTCCGATAAAAGTAATCCAGGCTGCGAGCCCAACGAAAATACTCCTCTGAGGAAGGGCGACCCCGCGCTTCCAAGTCAGTCAGCAATAATCCAACAATGAATAAAAAAGTTTGTGAATGAGAGTACGCTCTCCCGAAGACCGGCATACCGGTTCCTTATATGGAAACTCAAAGTCTCTTCCTGTTTACTTGACAGGTCATCACGTGACGCGAAGTCACGAGAAGTTATCGCGCGAACAGAAATCGGGGTCAAATCCACAACAGCTAAGGCAAATACAGCATACAGGGGAAAGCAATAAAACTAATTGCATATAATGACTAAACATACTTAGTTTTTTGTCATTAACCTTATTTAAAAACTTCCCCTTATGTGGCCACGCTACATAGATCCCCCCCCAGCCATCGGCATTGGAGGATATCGTCCCTACCAGCATTTCAGGTTAACCACATTTAAAATATCTGTTTTATATGGGTCACCCCAACGAACTGTGTAATTTATTGGCCCCATTTTTTTTATTATTTCAGCTAGTCCCTCCCACTTGGGCGCTAGCTTAGCAGAGTATTTATTCGAGGAAGACGAGAGAGGGTGAGTTTTAATCCAGACTAGATCACCCGGCTGAAACTGCGCATCTTTCCATCGGGCATTATAATACCTAGCTTGTCTGGCTTGTTGCACCCCTACTCGGAGCTTTACCTCCTCTGCCATGATGTTCTGTCTTTCAACTAGATTATATGAGGTTTGGTCAGGAGTGGGGGGTTTGAGGATTAACCTCTCTAGTGGACCGTGAAGCTGTCTGCCCAGCATTAATTCAGCCGGAGCTCTACCTGTGGTTTCTTGGTGTGCCGTGTTGATAGCAAACCTTAGCTCAGGTAACTACTGGTCCCATATTTGATGATATTGTCCCACATATGACGCAATCATAGTTTTCACTGTCTTGTTTATTCTTTCTGTCAGGTTTGTTTGAGGGTGATAACTGGTAGTGAGTTTTTGGATGCTTCCCCAGGACTTGCATAGCTCTGACAGTACGTTGGAAGTGAATTGTGCTCCCCGGTCAGATATGATGTATTTAGGGACCCCCCATCGGGTGAAGATTTCTTCCCTGAGAATTTTGACGATCTTCTGTGTTTTACTATCTCTAAGGGGGAACATCTCTACCCATTTGGTGTAATAGTCAACTACCACCAGAAGGTAAGTGTTCTGTTACTTACTGAGAGGAAAAGGTCCCATAAAATCCATCCCCAAAGTGTGACCTGGTTCTGTCACTTGCGTATGCTGTAGGAAGCCGCTGGGTTTTGTATTGTCGTGTTT